>NC_059255.1:4610247-4630247 GCF_017591435.1 Portunus trituberculatus | reverse complement strand
AATAGATTTAAACATTTCAATATTCTTAATCCTTGTTTTGGATTAATATACCTAAATATTAAGTGTATCTTCAATGATTTAAAATATATAACTAATTTTAATCCCAAATTTCCTGTAACACTAATAAACTTTAAATATTGTAAACGATTTGTGTCTCTAATATTCGATACACACATGTCAGTATTTTCAATCCTTAAATGTATCTTCAGTAATTTTAAATATATAACTAATTTTAATCCCAAATTTGCCATAACGCTAATAAACTTTGAATAGTAAATGGTTTGTGTGTCTTTAATACTCAATACATTTAAACATTTCGGTATTCTCAATCCTTAAATGTATCTTCAATAATTTTAAATATATAACTAATTTTAATCCCAAATTTGCCATAACACTAATAAACTTTGAATAGTAAATGGTTTGTGTCTCTCTAACATTTGATACATTTAGATATTTCAGTATTCTCAATCCTTAAATGTATCTTCAATAATTTTAGATATATAACTATTTTTAATTCGTAATATCCCATAACATTGATAAAATTTGAATGTGTATAGTAAATCATACATCTCTTTCTAATATTCGATAGATTTAAACATACCAATATTTTTTATCCCTCTTTAAGCGTATCATCAATAATGTTAACTGTTTTCAATCTTTAATATCCCATAACATTGATAAAATCTGAATGTGTATAAAAATTATTAATCTCTTTCTAATATTCGATAAATTTAAACTTACCAATATTTTTTATCCTTGTTTTGGTTTACTGTACTCCAATCTTAAACATGTATTCAATAATTTTAAAGATATAAATAGTTTCAATCCCAAATTTCCTATAACATTCATAAACTTTAAATAAATGATTCATCTCTAATACTCGATAGATTTAAACCAATATTCATAATTCTTCTTTTGGTTTAATATACAAAAATCTTAAACATATCTCCATTAATTTGAAATATAGCGTTTTTAATCCCTAACATCTCATAACATTGATAAACTTTAGGTATAGATAGTAATTGATTTCTGTCTATTTAATATTCAATACATTTAAACACGTCAATATTCTTAATTCTTCTTTTAGTTCAATGTACACAAATCTATCTCCATTCATTTGAAAGATACCATTTTAATCCCACAACATTAATAAACTTTAGGTATAAATAGTAAATGATTTCTGTCTATTTAATATTCAATACATTTAAACACGTCAATATTCTTAATTCTTTCTTTGGTTCTATATACACAAATCTATCTCCATTAATTTGAAAGATGCCATTTTTAATCCCATAACATTAATAAACTTTACATATAAATAGTAACTAATTTGTCTGAAATATTTGATACATTTAAACATATCAGTATTTTTAATATTTGTTGCCTTTCAGTACATATAAATGTTAAGTATTATATTCTCAGTTTTATCTTTTTTTCTTTTATCTTTCATAGTTTTCAAGATATCACTACTTCACCTTCCTCTTCGTTTTCTCCTCTTCTTTTTCTCTTTTCGTGTTTGTGTCATATTTTTAATCTCCCTTCATCTTCCTCCTCCAACTTGTATTATTTGTGTTCTTCTTTAATTTCTTTTTCTTCTTCTTCTTCTTCCTCCTCTTCTTCTTCCTTATTCTCACTTTTATCTTTAATAGTTTTCAAGATACCACTAATTTTAATCCCTGTTTTGGTGAAATATTGATCAATTTATGAAATATATATAACTGGATAGACTGGTTTCGTAACGTTTCGCTCTCTCTTCTTTATATTTACATTAGTGTGTGTGTAAAAATAAATGTATATATATAAAATTTGAATGGTTTAACGCCTGATTGAAGAGTGGTGGGCAAGATAACGTAAACACACACACACACACACACACACACACACACACACACACACACACACACACACACACACACACACAACGTTCATAGATACACATGTGGTGATAATAAATGAATATACGTACATGTAAACACAGCTGGTGACGTACACAGTGTAAACAGCTGCTTGGGTGTATTCGTGTAAGTAGACAGACACGTGTACACTGCTAAAACGTACATGTAGGTCTTTTTTCTTCTTTGGTGTACATGTAGACCTCGAAAAACGTACATAGATATTTTTTTTTTTTACTTTTTTTTCTGTGTAATAATAATAATAATAATAATAATAATAATAATAATAATAATAATAATAATAATTCTAGGATGAGAGAGAGAGAGAGAGAGAGAGAGAGAGAGAGAGAGAGAAAAATGAAATAACTTTAATTTAGTTACTTTCCTTATTATTATTATTATTATTATTATTATTATTATTATTATTATTATTGATTTTTCTACATTTTCATTTAATAAATTTTATTCTTCTCCATTTGTTTACATTTTCCGCGTCGTATTTTTCTTGTCTCGTTTATCATTGTTTACACTTGTTTACTCTTTGTTTACGTCTTGTTTACGTCTTGTTTACCTTTAATGGGTCACCAAAATACACTAATTGTGCTTTGTTTGAGGGAATGGCGGCGGCTGGGTCACGTGGTGCAAACAAACCAACAAACAAGTAAACAAAAATAAATATTTGTTTACACACACACAACACACACACACGTACTTGAGATCACGTATACTACAACTACACACACACACACACACACACACACACACACACACACACACACACACACACACACACACACACACACAAACAAGGCAAACTCATACAAACAAAAGTAAACAATGAAATAAAACACGTAAAGTACACATTTGAGACAGCTAATAAGTTGTATGTATTGTTTACACCTAAATACTGATGAGGTGCGACATTTAAACACACACCACACTTACAAACAACTGTAAACAAACAAACACACATAAACAACTGTAGGAGACCCGCACCAACAGCTGTCTAGTGTAGGATATAGTGTAGGACTCTTCAAAACCGACATAGAGGATTCCCTGGGTATTGTTTGCTTTTGTTTGCTTCCTGTTTGCCTTTGTTTGCATTTTTCCTGTTTTTTATTTTTATGGTTTTCTGTTTGTTTTCATCTTGTTTGGTTCTATTCTTTTCTTTTTCTTTTCTTGTTTGCCTTTGTTTGCATTTTTCTGATGTTTTTTTTATGATATCTTTGTTTTTATTTTGTTTGGTTCTTTTCTTGTCTTTTTCTTATTTTCTTTGTTTATTGTTTGCTTCTTGTTTGCTTTTGTTTGCATTTTTTTCAGATTTTCCAGTTTTTTATACATTTTTTGTTTGCGTTTTGTTTTATGTCTCCTTATTTTGTTTGTTTCTTATTTGCTTCCTGTTTTCTTCTTTATTTGCTTTTGTTTACATTTTCTGAGTTTTCCCTGTTTTCTATAATTTCTGTTCGTTTTCAGTTAATTTTCTTATTTTATTTATTTTGTTTGCTTTTGTTTACTTGTTTGCACTTGTTTTTCTGATTTCTTTTCAATTTTCAGTTTTGTTTTATTTGATCCATTTTTCTTATTTTTGTTTGCCTCTGTTTACTGTTTTTATTTATTGTTTACTATTAATTTTATATATTGTTTACTATTCTTATATTTTGTTTACTATTATTCTTTGCTTCATTTCCTTTTGTTTATCTTTTTCTTTGTTTTATTTCGTCTTGTTTACTTTGTTTGCATTTTTGGATTTGCCTTTTCTTTCTCTCAAAAAATATTATTGTTTTCCTTTTTTTTTTTAATCTTTTTGTCTCTTCCTAAAAATCCCTTAAAATATTTTCGTCTTGTTTACCTTGTTTGCATTTTTTGAATTTGCCGTTTTCTTTCTCAAAAAATATTATTGTTATCTTTTTCCTTTTTAAATCTTTTTCTCTTTCTTCTTCCTAAAAATAACTTAAAATATTGACTTCTTTATTTCCTTCTTGAATTCATCTCTCTCTCTCTCTCTCTCTCTCTCTCTCTCTAAATTAACTTTCTCTCTTTCTCTCTCTTTTATTCCTTCCTTCTTCTTTTTCTCCGTTTCTCTCTTCCTTAATCACTAAGAAACTTACTTCTCTCTCTCTCTCTCTCTCTCTCTCTCTCTCTCTCTCTCTCTCTCTCTCTCTCTCTCTCTCTCTCTCTCTCTCTCTCTCTCTCTCTCTCTCTCTAATCTTCTCCATTTCCTATTTATTCCATTCTTTCTTTCTTTTTTATCTTCATTGCTATCTAAATTCTCTATCTCTCTCTCCCTCTTCTTCTTTCTCCTCTCCCTCTTCTTCCCTCCCCCTCCCTTCCCTCCCTCCCTCCCTCTCCCTCCCCTCCCTCCTATCATAACGCTATGTTGAGTTGGGTTTGGTCACAGCCTAGCTAGCGGTCCGGCAGCCGTTTTCTATGCGCTGTTCTTCGTTTTCTTTAAGGGTTCACTGTTCTATTTCGTTTCATTTATTTATTTATTTTTTTTTCATTTTTTTTCATTTTTTATTTTTGTCTTGAGTCTGTTTTCTTTATTTTTGTTTGATTTATTATTATTTTTTTTCTGTTAATTTTTTTTTGTAAGGAAAGGCGATTTTTTAATGATAATCTGCAGTAATGGTTTCTAAATGTCTTGTTTTCTATTTAAATGTGGTTTCTATTTATTTTTGGGCATTTTAAAGGCAAATCAGGGTTTCTGAAGCATCTAATGGTTTCTAATGGTTTCTTCAGTAAAATCCATCTTATTTTAGACAATTTACAAGTATGGTTTCTAAAATGTGGTTTCTATTTTTCGGCATTTTTAAAGGCAAATCATGGTTTCTGTAATAATCTGTAATGGTTTCTAAGGTTTCTTCAGCAAATTCACTTTTTTTTTTAGACAATTTACAAGTATGGTTTCTAAAATGTGGTTTCTATTAATTTTTAGTCATTTTAAAGGCAAATAATGGTTTCTGTATAATCTGTAATGGTTTCTAAGATCAGTCATCAAGGTTTCTTCAGCAAATTGATCTTTTTTTTTTTTTTTACAATTCACAAGTATGGTTTCTTAAAATGCCTTGTTCTCTATATCATCTTGTATTTCGTATATATTTGGCATGTCAATCTGGTTTCTAAGGACAATGATAACGGTTTCTAGTACAAGTTTGGTGTTTAAAGTAAATTTGCATGAACGGTTTCTAATATGCATTGTTTTTTAGTACCTCTGCTTTCCATGTCAATCTGTAATGGTTTCTAAGTTAGGTCATGGCGGTTTCTAAGCCAAACTGGATTTTTAAAGTAATCTTGTGGTTTCTAAGGATAATTATCACGGTTTCTAGGCAAATCCGTGTTTTTAAGGTATTTTTCATGGTTTTTATGATAGATTAAGACGGTTTCTAAGATAACTTTGTGTTTTTAAGGTAATCTAATGGTTTCTGAGGACAATTATCACGGTTTCTAGGTAAAATTGTTTCTGAGGTAATTTAAGAGTAATGGTTTCTAAAATAACTTGTTTTCAATTTTTCTGTTTTCCATGTCAGTGTCTAAAGGTTTCTAAGGTTTGTAAATTGGTGTTTTTAAGGTAAATTGAGAGGAACGGTTTCTAGAATGCTTGTTTTTTTAATGTCTATGATGGTTTCTAATGTTTCAAAATTAGTGTTTTTAAGATAAATTAAGAGGAACCTTTTCTAAAATACCTCGTTTTCCATTTACGTCTGTTTTCCATGTCAATCTAATGGTTTCTAAGGTTTTAAAATTGGTGTTTTTTTTAAGGAAATTTTTATAGGAGTGGTTTTCTAATGCCGCGTTTTCATTGGCCAGTAAAGAAAGTGAGTGACAGATTGTTTTCTTCCACTTTATTGGACATTTTGCCGCCGCTGGTTTCTAATGGACTGTTTTCAAAATATAGGAGGAGGAGGAAGAGGAGGAGGAGAAGGAGAGAGGAGGAGGAGGAAATATGAATGAGTAAAATCTATTTGTAAACTTCCTCCTCCTCCTCCTCCTCTTCCTCCTCCTCCTCCTCCTCCTCCTCCTCCTCCTCCTCCTCCTCCTTGAAGTATACCACTTTTCAAAATATAGGAGGAGTAGGAAGAGGAGGAGGAGGAGGAAAAAGGAGGAGGAGGAAATATGAATGAGTAAAATCTATTTGTAAACTTCCTCCTTCTCCTTTACCTCCTCCTCCTCCTCCTCCTCCTCCTTGAAGTATACCACCCCCCTCCCCCCCACAGTGACCCAGCCGCCGCTCTGCCCCTTAGTGCAAACAGACAAACGAACGAACAACATCACACTCCAACACCACACTTACTTAATTATTTACTTTATTATTGACTTAAGAAATACTCTTAGTTTCATTTGGTCGTGTGTGACAGTGTGTATATCTGTTTGTATGTTATCAAGGAGCTATTCTCTTGTATAGCTCCACCACCACCACCACCATCACCACCACCACCACCACCACCACCAACAACAACAACAAAGACATTATCATCATCATTATCAGAGTAGGTAATACATACATGGGTAAGTATACTGTATATCTGTATGTAATATATAGATCTATATATACGTACGTCAGCAATGATGGAATATTCAACCATTTATATACATAGAGGTGGGTTTGGGTGGGTTTCCAGGGGTTGGATGGGATTTTTGGGTATTTTAGGGTATTTGGTTGGGTTTTGGGGTGTTTTGGGGTATTTTGGTGGGTTTGGGTGGTTGGATGGGTTTTTGGGGTATTTTGGTGGGTTTTAGTGGGTTTTTGGTGGGTTTTGAGGATTTTGGGTGGGTTTGGATGGGTTTGTGGGTTAGGTGGGTTAGAATAAGGTGGGTTATGGTCACGGATTGCTGGCTTTACCTTTGAATCAGGGACTGTAAGATATTCAGGGCTGTTTTGGGGTTCTGCTTTAGGTTCTGGTTTAAGGGTTCTAGTGTTGAAAGTCTTTTAATTAAGATCGATTGTTTCAAAATAGTGTTGAAGGTTTTTTGAAAGTGTTGAAGTCTTTGAAATAGTGTTGAGGCCTTTTAAAATAGTTTTCAATCCTTTTAAAATAGTGTTCAATCCTTTTAAAATAGTGTTGAGGCCTTTTAAATAGTTCAGTCCTTTTAGAATAGTGTTGAGGTCTTTTTAATAGTGTTGAGTCCTTTGAAATAGTGTTGAGGCCTTTTAAAATAGTGTTTGATCCTTTTAGAATAATGTTCAGTCCTTTTAAAAGTGTCCAACACCTTTAGAATAGTGTTCTAGTTTTAAAATTTTTCCCAAACCTTCAAATTGGAACTAAATCTTTTAAAATACTACCGGAAACCATTTATTACAGCCTTTTTTTTATTATAAGAACCCTAGACTTTTAAAATGAGAGAGATGCATTAGTGAAATCCCAATAGTTTTAGACAGAGTTGAAGAGAATGGAGTTTGAACCTACAACAATAGTAAATAGAGCATCTGATCCCATTTAGACAGAGTTAGAAGATGTATTGATAGAGTTTGAATATTACAACAGTAGGAAATAGAAGAGAATCCCTTTTAGACAGAACAAGAATATAAAAGAGAGGGCTTGAACCTACAACAAGAGTAAATAGAGTGTTCCATCCCTTTTTAGACAGAGCAAGAAGATGTTTTGATGAGTTTGAACCTTACAACAGTAGTAGATAGAACAGAATCCCTTTTAGACAGAGAGAAAAAAAGAAGAGTGTTTGAACCTACAACAACAATAGATAGGGCGTTCCATCCCTTTTAGACAGTTATGAATAGTATTTGAACCTAGAATAATAGTAATTAGAGTGGAATGCTTTTTAGACAACAAAAAAAGAAAAATAAATTAAACCTACAACAACAATAAATAGAGCATTCAATCCATTTTAGACAGTTAATAATAGAGTTTGAACATACAAGAACAGCAAATAGAGCATCTGAACCCTTTTAGACAGAGTTAGAAGGTGTTTGAAGGTGTATTGATCCCTTGCAAGGCGGCCAGCAGGTAGGATGGGCTGGGGTGAGCTGGGGGATGGCTAGGATGGGCTGGGATGGGCTGGGGTGAGCTGGGGTGGGCTGGGGTGAGCTGGGGTGAGCTGGGGTGAGCTGGGGTGGGCTGGGAAGGGCTGGGTTAGGATGGGTTGGGTTGGGTTAGGGTGCGTTGGGGGGCGTGGTGGGCGGCAGAGGGGAGTTAGGACACAAACCAACCATTAGGTGAAAGTCTTACTCACTAACACAGTTCCTGACACACACACTCAAAAAAATAATACAACTAATGTGGAGAGAAATGCTTTTTATAGTCACCCCTTAAAAGTCACAGAGAGGAGGGAGAGAATGGGTTGGAATCACGTTTTCTGCATGTTTCAAACCGTTTTCTGTTGAGCCAGACACGGAAAACGGGCGCTCTCTCCCCCCAAGACATAGAAACAGGACATAAATATTAGAAAACAAGGGGGTACTATGATAAATCTAGCTAGTAATACCACAACGACTATAGGCAAGGATAGGGTTATGATAGACCGCTTGACACGCACACACACGCACACGCACACGCACACGCACACACACACGTACGGGGTATCTTATCATTATATCACGGGGCTAATGATACTATCCAGAATAATGAAGGGGGAGGGGGTGATATGTCAACTAATGTGTGTTTATGTGTGTGTGTGTGTGTGTGTGTGTGTGTGTGTGTGTGTGTGTGTGTGTGTGTGTGTGTGAATGGTCCCTTGAAGTTTGTTTTATTTAGTTTTTCTTGTTTTTTTGTGTTTTCTTTATTTTTCATTTTTTTCAGTCATATATGTAATTCGCTTCGTATTACTATTGTTTAATATAATTACTTTGAAAATCTGTTACTAACATTATTATTATTATTATTATTATTATTATTATTATTATTATTATTATTATTATTTGAAAAGGATTAATATAGTGAAGCATAATTTGAAATCCAGCTTTGTGTGTGTGTGTGTGTGTGTGTGTGTGTGTGTGTGTGTGTGTGTGTGTGTGTGTGTGTGTGTGTGTGACCTCATGGGACAGGCCGAGGTCAGGTCACAAGTCAAAGGGTGAAGAGAATTTAGATTTTTGACATGTATTTGAAAATTTTGTCTTTCCATGAAGCCTAAATTTAGACCCATTCTAATTAATATCCACTTTTCTTTTTTATTTCGTTTCGTTTCTTTTCTTTTTCTTCAATCCAGTCATGATTAATATTCTCGTTTCTTTTCGTTCACTTATTTTAGTCTGTTTAATTTTTTTCTTAGGAATTTATACTCATCCTTCCATTAGACCCATATACTTCGCATTAACACCCCAAAAACACCTTATTTTCATGCAATTTAATAGTAAGCACCATTAAAACCCTTACTTTAGACACATTCTAATAGGGAACTCTGAAAAACCCTTATTTATACCTTCCAATTTCCAGTAACACTCTAAATAGACTATTAATTTACTGATTTAGACCCATTCTAATTAGTAAACACCCTTAAAACATCCATTCCAATAATAAACATCATTATAAACCTTTATTTAGACCCATTCTAATTAGTAAACACCCTTAAAACACCCATTCCAACAGTAAACACCATTAAAACTCCTTATTTAGACCCATTCTAACAGCAAACACCCTAAAAACCATTACTTTCACCCTAAAGCACTATTTCAAACACATCCTTGTCAATAATATCCTCAAAAACCTTTATTTATACCCATTCCATTAGTTAACACCCTTAAAAACCCTTATTTAGACCCATTCTGATAGTAAACACCCTTAAAACCCCTACTTTCACCCCCCAGAAACCCTATTTTAAACCCTTCTCAATAACACCTCTAAAAAAACCCTTATTTAGATCCATTTTAATTAGCAAACACCCTTAAAACACCCATTGTAATAGCAAACACCATTTAAAACCCTTATTCTGATTAGTAAACACCCTTAAAACACCAATTCTAATAGTAAACACCATTAAGAACCCTTATTTAGACCCATTTTAATCAAGAAACACCCTTAAAACACCCATTGTGATAGCAAACACCATTAAAAACCCTTATTCTGATTAGTAAACACCCTTAAAACACCAATTCTAATAGTAAACACCCTTAAAACACCAATTCTAATAGTCAACACCATTAAAAACCTTTATTTAGACCTATTTTAATTAGTAAACACCCTTAAAACCCTTATTTGGACGCATTCTATTAAATAAACACCATTAAAAACCCCAATGACAGTGTGACCAGACCTGAGAGGGGGAGAGGGGGAAGGGGGGAGGGGTGTCCAAAATAAGGCATAGAAATGAATAAGGAATAGCACCATCAATAAAAAAGCAGACACGACACTCAGATACACTCAGATAGCGACACTCCTCCAATGAGAGAGTGAGGGAGAGAGTGAGAGGTTCCCATTGGACGAGGAAAGGCTAAGAGGTACACTGAGAAAAGCATCGAGGGACAGACAGACAGACAGACAGACAGACAGACAGACAGACAGACAGAGAGAGAGAGAGAGTGAGAGTCTTCTGCCTTATTGATTTTTTTTTTCGTTTTTTTCTCTTTTGGAATTTGTTTTTATTTTTGTTTTTTATTTATTTAGGTTTAAATTTTGTTCTTTTTGTATATTTTTCATTTTTTTTCTTTACTTTTTCTTGTTTTCTTGTTTTTGATGGTAATTTTTCTCCATTTTTCTTGTTGTTTGTTATTCTAATTATTTTTATTTATCAGGTTCAAAATTTTTTATTCTTTTGACTATTTTCCATTTTTTATTTTTCTTGTTTTGTTTTTGATGCTATTTTTTCCTCCATTTTTTTATTTTTATTCTTATTCAGGAATTTCAAATCAATTTTATTTTTATTTCTATTTATTTTGGTTGAAAAATTTGTTCTTTTTGTATATTTTTCTTTTTCTTTTTCTTAGTTTATTGTTTTCGAGGGTAAATTTTATCCTTATTTTTGATGTTTTTTTTTCATTAATTTGGTTTAATATTGTTCCATTTTCTTATTTTTCTTATTTTTATCGTTATTTTCGATGTTTTTGTTTATTTTCACTAATTTGGTTTAATAATTCACGCTTTTTTGTTTATTCTATTTTATTTCTTGATTTTTCTGACTATTCAACCATTTTTTATTATTTTAAATTTCTAACCTTTTTCATATAATTTCGTTTATTTCCATTATTTTACATCGCTCATGTCACGTGGTACTGTTTACACTAATCAGCTGACACGTGGTTTTGTTTACACTCATCAGCTGACCACGTGCTTTTGGTTACACTCATCAGCTGACCACGTGTTATTGTTTACATTTATCATCTGACCACGTGCTTTTGTTTACATTCATCAGCTGACCACGTGCTTTTTGTTTACATTCAGCTGACCACGTGTTCATTATTATCATTATTATTATTATTATTATTATTATTATTATTATTATTATTATTATTATTATTATTATTATTATTATTATTATTATTATTATTATTATTGTTTTTCCCGCGTTTCCTCGTCTCTTTCCTCATCTCTTTGATATGTACGTTTGTGTGTATCCATTTACGTAATGAGAGGACTGGAATATACACACAGATAAGCGGAAGGTGTGTGTGTGTGTGTGTGTGTGTGTGTGTGTGTGTGTGTGTGTGTGTGTGTGTGTGTGTGTGTGTGTGTGTGTGTTCCCTTAGCTTCCTATTATATTTACCCTATATGAAAGGCATCTTTAGAGAGAGAGAGAGAGAGAGAGAGAGAGAGAGAGAGAGAGAGAGAGAGAGAGAGAGTACAAGATTCGGTCCCTGTTTCGCAAAAGTAGAAGAAGTTGTAGTAGTAGTAGTGGTAGTAGTAGTAGAGGTAGAAATAGTATTGTCATCGCCATAATATACCTGATAATCTGAAGTAGTAGTAGTATTAGCAGTAGTAGTATTAGCAGTAGTAGTAGTAGTAGTAGTAGTAGTAGTAGTAGTAGTAGTAGTAGTAGTAGTAGTGAAGGTCATTGTCATTACATTACAGGTGCAAGGAAAGCTACCTATGCAATAAACCTCACCTGTGTAATCTATAGAACTCCTCTACAGTTATATATATATATATATATATATATATATATATATATATATATATATATATATATATATATATATATAATTCACACGTGTAATCTTTAAAATAACGAATATATCGATGTACCAATTTATTTAAAGGTTAGGTTAGGTTAGGTTGGGTTAGGTTAGATTAGATTAGATTAGATTAGATTAGGGTGGCTTTCTGTCTACTTAACCCCTTCAGTACTTGGACATATTTTTACCTTGAGTTTTGTGTACCATTAGACCATTTTATTGACATTAGCAAGGGTCTATGGAGGTCAGAAGATTAATGGCCACAGTCTTCTTTATTTTAACCTCTTCACTACTGGAACACATTTTTACCATCAGATTTATGTACCATTAGACCATTTTATTAACGTTAGCAAGGGTCTATGGAAGTCACAAGATTAATCCCCACACGAGTTTCTGAAGTTGAATAAAATCATCAAATAGTAACCAGAATGAATATGGAGACTCATGTTTTGGGGGCATTATAAGACAATTTGGCAAGTTTTAGGGCATTTTAAGACAGTTAGGCTAATTTTAGGACATTATAAGTCAGTTTGGCAAGTTTTAAGGCATTTTAAGACAGTTTGGCATATTTTTCGGGCATTTTCAGAGTTAGGCAAGTTTTATGGCATTTTAAGACAGATTAGCAAATTTTAGAACATTCTAAGACAGTTTGGCAAATTTAGTAGATTTCAAGACAGTTTGGCAAGTTTTAGGACATTTTAAAACAGTTTAGCAAGTTGTAGGACATTTTAAGACAGTTTGGCAAATTTAGGGCATATTGTCATGTTTTAAGATCAGAAGATGAATGGCCACAGTCTTCACTATTTTAACCCCCCACATGAGTATCTCAAGCTTTATAAAATCACCAAATAGTCACTAGAATGAATAAGGAAGAGCGTCCTGGTACTGAAAGGGCTGTTAGTATCTCTCTCTCTCAAAACGGTGAAGATAAATGTATATCGTTAGTTAGTGGAGAGAAGGAGAGAGGGCGTTAGTGTCGCCTGTTCCCCTTCCTCTCACTACAAAGCTCTTACAAAAGGTAGATCTGGTTAGGTAAGGCAAGGTTAGGTTAGGTTAGGTTATGTTAGGTTAGGTTAGATAAGGTTAAATTTAAGGTTAGTTTCAGTTAGGTTAGGTCAGGTTAAGGTTAGTTTCAGTTAGGTTAAGGTAAATTAGGCAGTTTTGTCTATCATTCTTGTTATTATCATTTGCCTTATAAAAATGTGGTTCTTTTTGTAGTTTTTCTTGTTAAAATATTTGTTTTATTAGGTAAGGTAAAAGTTAGGGTAAGATAGGCAGTGTTCTCAATTATTCTTGTTATTATCATTTCTATCTTATAAAAACCTAGTTCCTTTGGTCATTTAATTGTGAAAATATCTCAACATTTTTCTAGATTGAAGTTAGGTTAGGTTAGGTTAGGTTGGTCAGTCATATCTGTCTTTTATTGTTATTATCATTGTTGTCTTTAAAAACTGGTTCCTTTTGCCATGTACTTGTCAAAATATCTGCTTTTTTAGGTAAGGTAAAGTTAGATTAGGTTAGGTTAGGTTAGCCAGTCATTCTTATTATCATCTTATAAAAAAATTAAACGTTTCTTTTGTCATTTACTTGTCAAAATATCTCGGTTTTTTAGGTAAAGTAAGGTTAGGTTAGGTTAGGTTAGGTTAGGATAGGATAGGATAGGTTAGGTAAGGTAAGGTTTGGATAGGTTAGGATATTTTAGGATAGGTTACATAATCATATCTATCCTTCTTGTTATTTTCATTGTTGTCTTATAAAAATTAGTTACTTTTTGCCATTTACTTGAAACATTTACTTCTCAATATCTAAATCATAAATTCTAACTTTTTTCAATATTTTTGTGATGTTTTTCTTACTTTCCATCTTTCTCTTTTCATTTTATCTCATGTTTATCTCTCTGTCTGCTGTGGTTGTTGTTTTTGTTGTTATTTTGTTGTTATTGTTGTTTTAATTTTCTTTCTTTCTTTCTTTCTGTCTTTCTTTTTCTTTCTGTCTTTCTTTCTTTCTTTCTTTCTTTCTTTTGGCACTTATTATTAGTTTACAAGCACACAGGATTGTCAAAATGGCGAAGCTCTCTGTGGGGTGTGGAGAGAGAGAGAGAGAGAGAGAGAGAGAGAGAGAGAGAAGAGAAGAGAAGAGAAGAGAGAGAGAGAAAAACAAGAGTGAAATTAAGAGTTGTAAAGATAAATTCCAGAGAGAGAGAGAGAGAGAGAGAGAGAGAGAGAGAGAGAGAGAGAGAGAGAGAGAGAGAGAGAGTGTATACATGATAGAAATATGCAAACTTGACAAACTACACACTAATCTTAACGTTATATTGTCGCTATTTCTACATTTCACTATAGATCAACACAATTTTCTTTATATCATTATTATACACATTAGTTTTGTGGCCTCGTTCGGCTGAGAA
Organism: Portunus trituberculatus; assembly: GCF_017591435.1. Lineage (NCBI taxonomy): Eukaryota > Metazoa > Arthropoda > Malacostraca > Decapoda > Portunidae > Portunus > Portunus trituberculatus. The sequence goes on along the minus strand of NC_059255.1, from coordinate 4,615,891 downwards.
TTACATACACCTACGCTTAATTACATATATATAATCCTCCGTAAGTTTCAAGGTGTAATTCTTTGCTTTTGTAATTATTTCCCATTACTTGGAATCTTCTCGTGGCCTCCTCTGGCTCTGAATTATATATATATATAGATTACATATATATTTGTAATCCATTTATATTTTTGTTATATATAAAAAATAATCCTTTTTTTTCTGTTGTTTTGGTCCAGATATTTGTAATTATTGTTTTTGTTTGCCATTGTTTACGTTTGTTTACTTGTCTCTCTGTTACTTAAATATAAACAATTTGTGCGTCTTTTTCAAACCCGTGACATCTCAAAATCACGTCTGTTCCTGTTTTTCTCCTCCTTTTCTTCTTTTTCCTCCTTTTTCCTCCTTTTTCTCCTTTTTCTCCTTTTTCTCCTTTTCCTCTCTTCCTTTCCTTCCCTTGTCTTTGTTTTTCTATTTTCTCTTCTGCTAATCCCTCCTTCATCTCTTTTCTCTCTCCGTCTGTCTCTCTCTCTCTCTCTCTCTCTCAGTCTTACACACACACTAACACACACGCACACACACACACACACACACACACACACACACACACACACACACACACACACACACACACACACACACACACACACACACACACACACACACACACTGATAACGAGTACATACACATTACCACATGAGAGTGTGTGTGTATACGTGCACACAAACACACAAACACACATACAGAAAATACAATCTTTTACAAACATCCTTAATGAAATCCTTGCCCTCTGCATTTTCTCATCCTTTAAATGACATCCCTGGTGACCTTGCCATCCATTCACTTCTGGCGTCAGGTGAGGGGTCTAGCAGGCAGCAGCAGGCCCTTAGCTACGACGTGGGCAGCCAGAAGCACCAAACAGGCCATGGGAGAAGCTTGGGAGGATGTAGAGGCGTAAGAGGGTGATGTGTGAGGCTCTGGGAAGTTCACATCAACTTTGGCCAGCACGAACATGGATAAAATTGCGTCAGTTCGTATATCCTCGTGTCGTGGTCTGGAGTTGATCTTCTTGGCTATCTCCTCCAGTGGGCCCGCGCATACCTCCTGTGGTGAGAGGGACAGGGAGAGAGAGAGAGAGAGGGAGAGGGAGAGGGAGAGGGAATAAGGAAATGGAGGAATATAGAGAGAAAATAAAAGGAGAGAAGGAGGGAGAGGGAGAAAGTGGTGTGTGTGAGGGTTGAAGGAAAGGGAGATTGAGAGAGAGAGAGAGAGAGAGAGAGAGAGAGAGAGAGAGAGAGAGAGAGAGAGAGAGAGAGACAGAGACAGAGAATTAAAGTAGGGCATAAGGAGATGGAAGAACAGAGAGAGAGAGAGAGAGAGAGAGAGAGAGAGAGAGAGAGAGAGAGAGAGAGAGAGAGAGGGTGACAGGACAGGAATAGAGTGGAAAGTTATGAGTATGAATGGGAGATTAGAAACGGAAGGTGAAAGGTTAGGAAAAGGTTAGGAAAAGTTAGGAAGAGTTAGGAAAAGTTAGGAAGAGGTTAGGAAAGGGTTAGGAAAAAGGAAAAGTTAGGAAAAGGTTAGGAAAGTTAGGAAAGGTTAGGAAAAGTTAGGAAAAGGTCAGGAAAAGTTAGGAAAATTACATTAGGTTAGGAACATTTGGATAGATAGACACATAGATAGATAGATAAGTGAATAGATAAGACGAAGAGATAAGGATAGATAGATAGATAGATAGACAGATTACGTTAGGACAGGAATATTTAGATAGATAAACACATAGATCGATAAGTATTAGAATAGATAAGACCACGAGATAAGGATAGATAAATAGATAGATAGACAGACAAACAAATAGATTAGGTAAGATTAGATTAGAAGTATGGAATTGATAGATAAACAAATAGATAGATAGATAGACAGATAGACAGATTAGGTTAGGTTAGATTATAGATAGATAGATAGATGGATAGATAGATAGAAAGAATGGGATAAATAGAGAGGGAGAAAGAGAGGGGAAAAAATTAATTAGTTATCTATATTATAAATGATTGAATGTGTGTGTGTGTGTGTGTGTGTGTGTGTGTGTGTGTGTGTGTGTGTGTGTGTTTGTGTGTGTGATTTTAACCTTCGCTTCTCTGACATAAACTCTACAATTTCATGGTCGTGTTTTTTCATTTAGGCTTTCCAAAATTTAGGTTTTTTTAAGCCTAGAAAAAATTCAGACTTAAAAATTTCAACTTTGGAAATTTTTTAGGCAGTTTTTTCATAAATTTTGTGTCTTATTATATATTTTTTTGCATTTATTTATCCTTTTACACACACACACACACACACACACACACACACACACACACACACACACACACACACACACACACACACACACACATTCAATTAGCCACTTTCCATGTTGCAATTTCCATGACAGTTGTGTGTGTGTGTGTGTGTGTGTGTGTGTGTGTGTGTGTGTGTGTGTGTGTGTGTCCTTTTTTTTTTTTTTTTTCGGTTTGTGTTTGAAAAAAAAAAGTTACTGCACGATTTTATTTGACTTTTTAATAATTTTTCCTGAGTTTTTGTTATTTAAGATTGATTTAATTGTTATTTTAGCTTCTCTGTGTTACCTCACCTTGATTTAACGCTAATCTGTTGTTTCCTTTGCTCTCTCTCTCTCTCTCTCTCTCTCTCTCTCTCTCTCTCTCTCTCTCTCTCTCTCTCTCTCTCTCTCTCTCTGGCTCATATTCTGAAAAAACCTTCTCTCTCGCTGTCACTGTTTTCCAAAGGCTCCAGTTGAAAATACTCGTGTTTTTCAAGGGTGTCTTTATGGTTCTGTTGATAGATTGGCAAGGTTTCTAGGTTATAAAACTCTTGAAAACCCGGTTAGTTGTCTTTACTCGTGTTTGTAAGGGTGTTTTTATGGTTCTGGTGATGGATTGGCAAAGTTTGTAGTTTATTGAAAGGTGAAACTGTCTTGAAAACCTGGCTGGAAAATTGTCGTAGTGAGAGGGGAAGGCGTCCCTGTTTTCCAAAGGCTCTAGTTGATAGTCGTGTTTTTAATGGTGTTTTGTAGTTGTGATGATAAATTGGCAAGATTTTTAAGTTATGGAAAGGAGAAACTGTCTTGAAAACCCCGCTAGTTATCTATGTGGCCTTGGAAAATTGTCTTAGTGAGAGAAGGCGTTTCTGAATGTGAGTGTTACTAAGTCATTAATTAAACATGTATTCTTCTTTTACTTATTCATTTTTTTTCAATCTTTTACGTTTATTTATGGCTATTTTATTTAAATTACTACTTATCCTATCCATTTATTTATTTATTTTATTTATTTATTCAATTTTTAACCAGCTGTATTCAGTTTGCGTATCGTGTCACTTCTATGTGTGTTTGTAGGATGAAAATTGCACACAAGTCTAGTATACATGAATGATACCGAGATACATAGACAAATGTATTGTATCATGGAAGTGTTCTAAGATTTCACGATGTATTAAAGATGATATTACGAACTTTGACCATTCTTACTGATTATTAAGGTAGAAAAGTGACATAGAAGGTGGTATAGAGAAATATTAGAGCTATGAATGGTTGTTATTAAAAGTTAGTGAATTTGTTAAAGATTAGTATTAAAACTTAGGAAGGTGATGTAGAAAGTTATTTAGAGTTTGTGAAAGATTATTACAGATTAGAGAGAATCAGTTATATTTTAGAGAGTTTATGAAAGATTATCATAAACTTGTGGTATTAATCTTTCTTACTACAAATAAAATAAATTGCATACATAGATGTAGAAAAAATATTTAGAGTTTGTGAAAGATTATTACAGATTAGAGAGAATCAATTATATTTTAGAGAGTTTACGAAAAAAGTATAATTAACTTGTATTAATCTTTCTTACTACAAATAAAATGAATTACATACATAGATGTAGAAAAATAGAAAGTTTATGAAAGATTAAAACTCAGACTAATCTTACTTAGTGTCTACGAATAAGTCTTAAAGTTACGTGGGTGCTTTAGAAATTAATATAGAAGGGAAATACAAAAATATGGACAACCTAGAACTATAGAAAATGGGAAACTGGTGGCATTTTTAGGCAAGACTCGTGTAAATTTGACTATGAAAAATGTATAGAAAGGAATTATAAGAAAAAAAACATGGGCTACCTAGAAATATAGAAAATGGGAAACTGGTAACATTTTTAGGCAAGACTCGTGTAAATTAGACTATGAAAAATGTATAGAAAGGAATTATAAGAAAAAAAAAACATGGGCTACCTAGAAATATAGAAAATGGGAAACTGGTAACATTTTTAGGCAAGACTCGTGTAAAGTAGACTATGAAAAATGTGCAGGTTGATACATTTTTTGAACAGCAGACAAATGTAGGTCAAAGAAAACGGACATACCACAACATAAAACTATACAGAAAACGTGGAATTTCAGACATTTTTAGATAAAAGAAAACGGACATACCACATAAAACTATATAGAAAACGTGGAATTTCAGGCATTTTAAGGCAAGACTCAGGTAAATTACACTAACGAGACTATACATTCAAGAAAAAAAGAATATGTATTGAGTTATATAATAGAAATAATAGACAAGAGACATACACACATACAAACATACAACAGAAAACGGTGACATTACGTATTTTAATGGGGGTCTTAGGTAAAATTACACTAACAAGACTATACATTGAAAAAAAAGGAAGATTTATCGTATTATATTAGAGAAAGATAATGGACAAAGACATACATACATACAAACATACAACAGAAAACGGTGACACTACATATTTTAATGGGGGTCTTAGGTAAACTATACTAGATAATACTAAACATTAAAAAGAAACATTTGTCGTGTTATATGATAGAAATAATGGACAAAATACATACACACATACAAATATACAACAGAAAACGGTAACACGCTACGAATTTTAATGGGAGTCTTAGGTAAACTGCACTACACTGGATAATATTAAAGTTATTAATACTAAACATTAAAAAAAGCAAAATTCTTGTGTTATAAATGAGAAAAAATGGATAAATAACATACACACATTCAAATATACAACAGAAAACGGTAACACGCTACGAATTTTAATGGGAGTCTTACGTAAACAGCACTACACTAGATAATATTAAAGTTATTCGTATAAAATCTAGACAGAAGGAGAGTTTGAGATAAAAGATGAAATATATAGAGATAATAATTCCCTTACCTCGACAGAACGGCCAGACAGACAGACAGACAGACAGAAAGAGACAGATAGGTAGGCGAAATGGGGGGGGAGAGACAAAAATAGACAAGATAAACAATATGAAAAGGGAAAACATGATAAATTGAAGGAAACCAAGAAATTTGATAATAAAGGAAATAGAAATAATGACTGAATAAATATACAGACATGATAATAGTAATAATAATAATAATAATAATAATAATAATAATGGTAAAGATAGTACACAGTCTCTCTCTCTCTCTCTCTCTCTCTCTCTCTCTCTCTCTCTCTCTCTCTCTCTCTCTCTCTCTCTCTGTAACAAAAAAAATAATAAAAAATGAAAATATTAATTACAAGAAAATAGAAAACAAAATAAAAACAAAACAAAAATGGAAAAAAATAAAAAATGATAAAAAATAGAAAAAATATAAAAAAA
>NC_059255.1:4602747-4605247 GCF_017591435.1 Portunus trituberculatus | reverse complement strand
ATGGTAATGAATAAATGAAGAATGTATGATATGAACCCCAACACACACACACACACACACACACACACACACACACACACACACACACACACACACACACACACACACACACACACACACACACACACACACACACACACTTACCTTTCTTTCATTAATTTCTTGTTTCATATTTATCAAAGGTAATAAAACTCTACGTATATATTTTTCTACTTTCTTGAGTGTAGATCTGTCAAAGTGTAACACGTAGAACTTGTAGAAATGTTGTAGCAAAGTCACCATTTCTATTTTAACCCCTTCAGTTCTGGGACACATTTCTACCTTGAGTTTTGTGCACCATTAGACCATTTTACTAACATTAGCAAGGGTCTATGCTGGTCAGGAGATTAATGGCCACAGTCTTCTCTATTTTAACCCCTTCAGTTCTGGGACACATTTCTACCTTGAGTTTTGTGTGCCATTAGACCATTTTATTGACATTAGCAAGGGTCTATGCTGGTCAGAAGACTTATGGCCACAGTCTTCACTATTTTAATCCCTTCAGTTCTGGGACACATTTCTACCTTGAGTTTTGTGTGCCATTAGACCATTTTATTGACATTAGCAAGGGTCTATGCTGATCAGAAGACTTATGGCCACAGTCTTCACTATTTTAATCCCTTCAGTTCTGGGACACATTTCTAGCTTGAGTTGTGTACCATTAGACCATTTTACTAACATTAGCAAGGGTCTATGGAGGTCTAAAGTCTTATGGCCACAGTCTTCACTATTTTAATCTGTACATGAATTTCCGAAGCTGTATAAAATCACCAAATAGTTTTTAAGACATTTTAAAACAGTTTGGTAAGTTTTTGGTCATTTTAAGAGAGTTTGGTAAGTTTTTTTGGGCATTTTAAGAATTTGGTAAATTTTGAGTCATTTTACAACAGTATGACAAGTTTTAGGGCATTTTATTGCAGTTTGGCAAATTTCAGGGTTTCGTAAGACAGTTTGTCAAGTTTGGGCATTTTAAGAGTTTAGCAAATTTTGGGGCATTTTATGAGTTTGGCAAATTTTAAGGCATTTTAAGACAATTTAGCAAGTTTTCGGTCATTTTAAGATAGTTTGGCAAATTTTAGGGTATTTTAAGATAATTGAGCAAGTTTTGGGGCATTTTAAGACAGTTTGGCAAATTTTGGGGAATTTTAAGATAGTTTGGCAAATTTTGGGGCATTTTAAGAGTTGTCAAATTTTGGGGCATTTAAGATAGTTTGGCAAATTTTAGGGTATTTTAAGACAGTTTGGCTAATCTTAGGATATTTTAAGATAATTTAGCAAGTTTTGGGGCATTTTAAGACAGTTTGGCATGTCTGTAGGTCAAAAGATTAATGGCCATAGTCTTCATTACTTTAATCCTCCCCATATGAGTTTGTGAAGCTGTATGAAGTCACCAAATAGTCACCAGAAGGAACAGGAAGCGAGTCATGCTACTGAAAGGATTAAACTGAAACGCCACAAGATTTATAGAGATTGTGATTCTAATGGTAGAGTTTAAATAGAAATGGTGATTCTAATGTAAGAGTTTTAAATAGAAATGGTGATTCTAATGGTAGAGTTTAAATAAAGATGGTGATTCTAATGTAAGGGTTTAAATAAAAATGGTGATTCTAATGGTAGAGTTTAAATAGAAATGGTGATTCTAATGGTAGAGTTTAAATAGAAATGGTGATTCTAATGGTAGAGTTTAAATAAAGATGGTGATTCTAATGTAAGGGTTTGAATAGAAATGGTGATTCTAATGGTAGAGTTTAAATAAATATGGTGATTCTAATGTAAGGGTTTAAATAGAAATGGTGATTCTAATGTAAGGGTTTAAATAGAAATGGTGATTCTAATGTAAGGGTTTAAATAGAAATGGTGATTCTAATGGAAGGGTTGAAATGGAAATGTTGATTCTAATGCAAGAGTTTAAATAGAGATGGTGATTCTAATAAAGAGTTTAAATGGTGATTCTAATGTAAGAGTTTAAATGGTCATTCTAATTTACAAATGGTGATTCTAATGGAAGGGTTTAAATTTAAATGGTGATTTTAATGCAATAATTTAGAGATGGTGATTCTAATGCAAGAGTTTAGAAATGGTGATTCTAATGGAAGGGTTTAAATGGTGATTCTAATGGAAGGGTTTAAATGGTGATTCTAATGCAAGAGTTTAGAAATGGTGATTCTAATGGAAGGGTTTAAATGTTGATTTTAATGGAAGGGTTTAAATGTTGATTCTAATGGAAGAGTTTAAATGTTGATTCTAATGGAAGAGTTTAAATGTTGATTTTAATGGAAGAGTTTAAATGGTGATTCTAATGGAAGAGTTTAAATGGTGATTCTAATGGAAGGGTTTAAATGTTGATTCTAATGGAAGAGTTTGAATGGTGATTCTAATGGAAGGGTTGAAATGGTGATTCTAATGGAAGAGTTTAAATGGTGATTCTAATGGAAGGGCTTAAATGTTGATTCTAATGGAA
>NC_059255.1:4592747-4595247 GCF_017591435.1 Portunus trituberculatus | reverse complement strand
TCAAAACACATTCAACGCACGCAACACACTCAAATCACTCAAATCACTCAAAATCCACTCAAAACACTCAAAACACACTCAACGCACGCAACACTCGAAACATTTAAAACACCCAAAAACACACTCAAAATATTCACAGCTCACTCAAAATGCACTCAAAATATACGCAAAATACACGCAACACACTCAAAATACACGTAAGATATTCAGAATGCACTCAAAACACACGCCACACTAAAAAATACTCTCAAAATACTCACAGCACACTCAAAACACGCAGCGCACTCATAATACACGCAAAACACTCAAAATACACTCAAAACACACGCAACACACTCAAAACAAACTCATAGCACTCAGAAACACTCAAAACACGCAAAACACTCAAAATAGAATAAAAATGCTCTAAACACACTCAACACACTCATAAGATCCTGGAAACACACTCAAAACTCATTCATTCAACACACTTAACACTCAAAACGCACTCAAAAACAGTCAACACACTCAAAATGCACTCAACACACGTAAAACACTGGAAACACACTCGAGCATTCATAACACACGCAACACACTCAAAACATACTCAACACACTCAACACACTCAAAACACACTCAACACACTCAAAATGCACTCAATACACTCGTAAAACACTGGAAACACACTCGAGCATTCATTACACACGCAACACACAAATCACACTCAACACACTCAAAACACACTCAACATACTCAACACACTCAACACACACTCAAAACACACTCAGCACACGCAATACACTCAAAACATACGCAACACACTCAAAACACACGCAAGACACTCAAAATGGACTCAACACATTTAAAACACACTCAACACTCAAAACACACTCAAAACACTCAAAAGGCACCCATAAAACCGTCAGCACACTATTAACAAAGCACGCAACACAGTCAAAACACACTCAACACACTCAAAACACACGCAGCACACTCAAAACACACTCAACACACTTTTAACACACTCGAAATACATTGACAACATTCTTAACACCCTTCAACGCTCATAACAGTCGTATGAACACCCCTAACACTGCTGCAACACCACTGCAACACACACACACACACACACACACACACACACACACACACACACACACACACACACACACACACACACACACACACACACACACACACACACACACAGAAATATATCTTAAATCAACAGTGAAGTGAAAATATTGATGAAAATTCTTGGATATGTTTTTGTGAAGGAAATGTCGATAATTAATACAGTTTTTGTGATAAAAGGAGGAAGGATGTTAGTAAAATATTGTGATTTTGATGTTTTGGTGAGGAAATGTAGAGAATCAATACAGTTTTTGGTGATAAAGGAGAATATAGTAGTAAAATATTGTAAATTTGGTGTTTTGGTGAGAAATTATAGAAAATTAATTCAGTTTTTGGTGATGAAGAAGGAAAAATTATTAGTAAGGGTTTTTGATTTTGATGTTTTGTTAAGGAAATGTAGAAAATTGATACAGTTTTTGGTGATAAAGAAAGAATATTGATAAACGTTGTGCTTTTGCTGTTTTGTTAAGAAGATATAGACAATTTAAAGTGTTGTTGATTTAGAATAAATATTGTAAAACGTTGTAAATTTCTTGTTTTGTGAAGAAAAATGCATGTGAATAATAGAGCTTTTGGTGCTAAAGTAAACAATATATTAGTAAACCACGTGAATTTGTCGTTTTGTGAAGAAATATGGACGATTTAAACAGTTTTGTTGATAGAAAAGAAAATATTGGAAATCTATATAAATTTCTTGTTTTGTGAAGAAAAATATAGATCATTAATTTTGTTTTTGTTGATAAGGAGAGGAATATATTAGTAAGTCATGTGAATTTGTAGTTTGTGAAGAAATATAGAGAATTTAGACAGTTTTGTTGATTTAGAAGAAAATATTGAAAACTTGGCGAATTTCTTGTTTTGTTAAGAAAAATAGATTATTAATACAGTTTTTGTTGATAAAGAAAAGAATATAGTAGTTTAGTTAAGAAAATATGGACAATTTAGACAGTTTTGTTGATATAGAAGAAAAATATTGAAAAAACTCTTGAATTTCTTGTTTTGTGAAGAAAAATTAGATCAATAGAGTTTTTGGTGTTAAAGAAAAGAAAATATTAATAATCCACGTGAATTTGTCGTTTTGTTAAGGAAATACGGAATTATAAAGCAAAATAATTGTAGTTTTTGTTATTGAAAGAGGAAAAAGAGAATGAATTAAGAGGAAGTACTTGTAGTTTTTGTTGAAGGAGGAAAAAAGAGGAAAAAAGAATCAATTAAGACGAAGTACTTGTAGTTTTTGTTGAAGGAGGAAAAAAAATAATTAGTAAAGACTTAAAATACTTTAGATACATAAAAGAACTGTGTGATTTTTGTAACTTGAAAACAAACACAATTCTAACACAAACAAGTAAACCTAAATAGGCCTAAATTTTTCCCATCTTAGAAAAAA
>NC_059255.1:4585247-4587747 GCF_017591435.1 Portunus trituberculatus | reverse complement strand
CATTAACTGGAGAAACACTCTTGAAAACCCCGCCAGTCATCTCTGTGGCTTTTGAAAACAGTCATGGTGGGAAAATAAAACGTTTTTAAGGATGTTTTTATGGTTCTAGAGGCAGAGTGACAAGACCTTTTTAACCTAACCTAACCCAAATTAACTAAAAAAAACCCTCAACATTTTACATCTGAAATAAAGAGTTTAACCCCTTCAGTGCTGGGACACGTTTTTACCTTGAGATTTGTGTGCCATTAGACCATTTTATTGACATTAGCAAGGGTCTATGGAGGTCACAAGATTAATGGCCACAGTCTTCACTATTTTAACCCCTTCAGGACTACGACACATTTTTACCTTGAGATTTGTGTACCATTAAACCATCTTACTAACATTAGCAAAGGTCTAATGGAGGTCACAAGATTAATGGCCACAGTCTTCACTATTTTAACCCCTTCAGGACTGCGACACATTTTTACCTTGAGATTTGTGTACCATTAAACCATCTTACTAACATTAGCAAAGGTCTGATGGAGGTCACAAGATTAATGGCCACAGTCTTCACTATTTTAACCCCTTCAGGACTGCGACACATTTTTACCTTGAGATTTGTGTACCATTAAACCATCTTACTAACATTAGCAAGGGTCTAATGGAGGTCACAAGATTAATGGCCACAGTCTTCACTATTTTAACACCCCACATGAGTTTCTGAAGCTGTATAAACTTACCAAATAGTCACCAGAATGAATATGGAAACGCGTCATGCTACTGAAGGGATTAAACCAAAACACACACACACACACACACACACACACACACACACACACACACACACACACACACACACACACACACACACTTGGAACAGTTTGAGTGAGGAAGTGGTGTCAGCAACGAGTGTGCAGAGCTTTAAAGAAAAATTGGATAAGTGTAGATATGGAGACGGGGCCACACCAGCGTAAAGCCCACGCCCTGGAAAACTACAACAGGCACACACACACCTGCAAGCTCTGTTCTGGCGACACTGCTCGGCTATTTTGTGGCACTGCATAGGATCCTTGGGCTTGTGTCTCTCAGCGCAGGTTGGGTGAAGCTTCCTCATTGCCATTAGACACTCTCCGTCGTGGTCACTTTGCCTTGAAGAAAAATAAGAGGGGATTAATGTACTATAACTTGAGAGGCATTGGGGGCAAGGCATACAAAATAGACCATTCTTTATCCAGCCATTGTCAAGAAGCGATAGGAATGAATAGATGGAGATAGTCATGGAAATAGTGCTTAGATAGTGTGGTACAGTGGAACCATGCGTGCTTTGGGTGTGTTTTCATGTATTTTGGCTATTTTCGGTGTGTTTTGGGTGTTTTTGCGTGTTTTGCGTGCGTTTTGGGTGTTTTTCCGTGTTTACGTGTGTTTTTGGTGTTTTGCGTGTGTTTTGCGTGCGTTTTGGGTGTTTTGGGTGTGTTTACGTGTTTTAGGTGTTTTCGGTGTGTTTTGGGTGTTGTGTGTGTTTTGCGTGCGTTTTGGGTGTTTTGGGTGTGTTTACGTGTGTTTTTGGCCGTTTTCGGTGTTTTGGGTGTTTTATGTGTTTTGCGAGCGTTTTGGTGTTTTGCGTGTGTTTGCGTGCGTTTGGTGTTTAGGTGTTTACGTGTGTTTTGTGTGATTTCGGTGTTTTGGGTGTTTTTATGTGTTTTGCGTGCGTTTTGGGTGTTTTCCGTGTGTTTACGTGTGTTTTGGGTTTTTTCGGTGTGTTTTGGGTGTTTTTGCGTGTTTTGCGTGCGTTTTGGGTGTGCTTACGTGTGTTTTTGGCCGTTTTCGGAGTTTTGGGTGTTTTTGCGTGTGTTTTGCGTGTTTTGACTATCTTCGGTGTTTTGGGTGTTTTTGGGTGTTTTTCGGTGTTTGCGTGTTTTGATGTGTTTTTGGGGCGTTCTTGAGTGTTTTGGTGTATTTTGGGTGTTGTGGTGTGTTTGGGTGTGTTTTGGGGGTGTACACATGTATTTTGGATATTTTGGGGGTATTTCAAGTATGTTTTGTGGTGTTTTTGTGCATTTTGAGTGTGTTTGGGTGTCTTTCGAGTGTTAATGGTGTTAGGAACGCAACAAAATCCTGAGAAATACACAAGTTAACAGAGACAAGATGAAGTAATTAAGGTGTTGAAGTTAGGAAGGTGTTAGGAAGATCGTGGGTGTTAGGAAGGTTATAGGGGGGGGTTGAGGTGTTGGGGAAGTTAGTGGGATGGCTTGGGGAAGTTTCAGAGGGTGTTGGGGTGTTAGGAAGGGTGTTTTGGTGTTGGGAAGGGTATTGTGGTGTTGGGAAGAGTGTTGTGGTGTTAGGAAGGGTGTTGGAGAGGTTTCAGAAGGTGTTGGGAAGGTTTCAGAGTTGGTAAGGGTGTTAGGAGGGTGTTGGGAAGGTTTCAGAGGGCGTTGAGGTGTTGGGAATGGTGTTGTGGTGTTGGGAAGGGTGTTAGGAGAGTGTTGGGAAGGTTTTAGAGGGCGTTGAGGTGTTAGGA
>NC_059255.1:4577747-4580247 GCF_017591435.1 Portunus trituberculatus | reverse complement strand
GTGTGTGTGTTTTTTGAGAGTGGACGTGGGTGGGTGGGGATTAAGAGAACGTTTTGTTAGTTTTTGGGGTTGTTGTGTGTTTTGATGGGTTTTTGTGTGTTTTGAGTGTGTTTTTATGTGTTTTGTGTGTTTTTTTTGAGTGTGTGGACGTGGGTGGGTGGGGATTAAGAGAACGTTTTGTTAGTTTTTGGGGTTTTTGTGTGTTTTGATGGGTTTTTGTGTGTTTTGAGTGTGTTTTTATGTGTTTTGTGTGTTTTTTGAGAGTGGACGTGGGTGGGTAGGGAATAAGAGAACGTTTTGTTAGTTTTTGTGGGGTTTTGTGTGTTTGATGGGTTTTGTGTGTTTTGAGTGTGTTTTTATGTGTTTTGTGTGTTTTTTGAGAGTGGACGTGGGTGGGTGGGGATTAAGAGAACGTTTTGTTAGTTTTTGGGGTTGTTGTGTGTTTTGATGGGTTTTGTGTGTTTTAAGTGTGTTTTTATGTGTTTTGTGTGTTTTGAGTGGACGTGGGTGGGTGGGGATTAAGAGAACGTTATGTTAGTTTTGGGGTTTTGTGTGTTTGATGGGTTTTGTGTGTTTTGAGTGTGTTTTATGTGTTTTGTGTGTTTTGAGTGGACGTGGGTGGGTGGGGATTAAGAGAACGTTTGTTAGTTTTGGGGTTGTTGTGTGTTTGATGAGTTTTGTGTGTTTGAGTGTGTTTTATGTGTTTTGTGTGTGTGTGTGTGTTTGAGTGTGTGGACGTGGGTGGGTGGGGATAAGAGAACGTTTTGTTAGTTTTGTGGGTTTTGTGTGTTTTGATGGGTTTTGTGTGTTTTGAGTGTGTTTTATGTGTTTTGTGTGTGTGTGTTTTTGAGTGCGTGGACGTGGGTGGGTGGGGATAAGAGAACGTTTTGTTAGTTTTGTGGGTTTTGTGTGTTTTGATGGGTTTTTGTGTGTTTTGAGTGTGTTTTAGGTGTTTTGTGTGTGTGTGTGTGTTTTTTTTTTTTTTGAGTGCGTGGACGTGGGTGGGTGGGGATTAAGAGAACGTTTGTTAGTTTTGGGGTTTTTGTGTGTTTTGAGTGTGTTTTGTGTGTTTTGAGTGCTTTTGTGTGTTTTGAGTGTGTTTTCTGTGTGTTTTGTGTGTGTGTGTGTGTTTTTTGAGTGTGTGGACGTGGGTGGGTGGGGAATAAGAGAACGTTTTGTCAGTTTTTGGGGTTGTGTGTTTTGATGAGTTTTGTGTGTTTTGAGTGTGTTTTTATGTGTTTTGTGTGTGTGTGTGTGTGTTTTGAGTGTGTGGACGTGGATGGATGGGGGATAAGAGAACGTTTTGTTAGTTTTTGGGGCTGTTGTGTGTTTTGATGGGTTTTTGTGTGTTTTGAGTGCTTTTGTGTGTTTTGAGTGTGTTTTCTGTGTGTTTTGTGTGTGTGTGTGTGTTTTGAGTGTGTGGACGTGGGTGGGTGGGGAATTAGAGAACGTTTTGTTAGTATTTGGGGTTGTGTGTTTTGATGAGTTTTGTGTGTTTTGAGTGTGTTTTTATGTGTTTTGTGTGTGTGTGTTTTTTGTGTGTGTGGACGTGGGTGGGTGGGGGATTAAGAGAACGTTTTGTTAGTTTTTGGGGTGTTTGTGTGTTTTGAGTGTGTTTTTGTGTTTTGAGTGTGTTTTTATGTGTTTTATGTGTGTGTGTGTGTTTTTAGTGTGTGGACGTGGGTGGGTGGGGAATAAGCGAACGTTTTGTTAGTTTTTGGGGTTTTTGTGTGTTTTGATGGGTTTTTGTGTGTTTTAAGTGTGTTTTTATGTGTTTTGTGTGTTTTTTGAGAGTGGACGTAGGTGGGTGGGGGATAAGAGAACGTTTTGTTAGTTTTTGGGGTTGTTGTGTGTTTTGATGGGTTTTTGTGTGTTTTGAGTGTGTTCTGTGTGTTTTGTGTGTGTGTGTGTTTTGAGTGTGTGGACGTGGGTGGCTGGGGAATAAGAGAACGTTTTGTTAGTTTTGGGGTTTTGTGTGTTTTGAGTGTGTTTTGTGTGTTTTGAGTGTGTTTTATGTGTTTTGTGTGTGTGTGTTTGAGTGTGTGGACGTGGGTGGGTGGGGGATAAGAGAACGTTTTGTTAGTTTTTGGGGTTGTTGTGTGTTTTGAGTGTGTTTTTATGTTTTGAGTGCTTTTGTGGTTTGAGTGTGTTTCTGTGTGTTTTGAGTGTGTGGACGTGGGTGGGTGGGGAATAAGAGAACGTTTTGTTAGTTTTTGGGGTTTTTGTGTGTTTTGAGTGTGTTTTTGTGTGTTTTGAGTGTGTTTTTGTGTGTTTTGAGTGTGTTTTTATGTGTTTTGTGTGTGTGTGTGTTTTTTTTTTTGAGTGTGTGGACGTGGGTGGATGGGGGATAAGAGAACGTTTTGTTAGTTTTTGGGGTTGTTGTGTGTTTTGAGTGTGTTTTTATGTTTTGAGTGCTTTTGTGTGTTTTGAGTGTGTTTTCTGTGTGTTTTGTGTGTGTGTGTTTTGAGTGTGTGGACGTAGGTGGGTGGGGAATAAATGA
>NC_059255.1:4550247-4552747 GCF_017591435.1 Portunus trituberculatus | reverse complement strand
CTGACATGGAATTTTCACAGGAAAGGATGAAAGGAGATTCTATTATTCACCCTACGGTGAACTTTACATATCTATCTATAAGAAAGTTACACAAAATAATTGACATACTAATATAATGTTTTATTATTCAGACAAGAAGAGAGCTTGTTGGAGGTTATTCTTTAAATATTTATCAATTTTGTTTTTGAATGATGCAATGGAAGTACTGTTTACTATTTCTGAAGGAAGCTTATTCCATATGTTAACAATTCTATTAAAGAAAAAGTGCTTTGCCTCGTGGGTTTTAAAGCGTTTTGGTGTAATTTTAAATCCATTATTCCTTGTTATAATGGAATGATCAATAGTAAAATATTTATTTACATCAAGGTTGTTGTATCCCTGAAACATTTTGAAAACTTGGATTAGGTCTCCTCTTATCCTGCGCCTTGTTAAGCTGAATACATCTAAAGCTTCCAGTCGCTCCTCACACAGCTTGTTTCTCAATCTGGGAATCATGCTGGTCACTCTTCACTGGATCTTTGCCAGGTTGTCAATGTGTTTCCTGTAATATGGTGACCAGAACAGCCCACAGTATTCGAGCTGAGGACGCATCAATGAGTTATATAAAGTAAGGATAACTTTTTCTGATTTAAATTCAAAGGTACTTCCAATGAACCCAACTAATTCATTTGCATTCTTTACTGCTTCTGTGCAGTGTTTACTCGGCTTGAGATCTTTAGACACCACAACACCAAGATCTTTTTCATTCTCAGCACTTTCCAGAGGTACATTACTCATTACGTATTTTGCTTGTACATTGTTACTTCCAATGTGTAGGACTTTACATTTTTCTATATTGAATTTCATTTGCCATTTTTCTGCCCAGCGTGTCAGTTTATTTAAGTCACACTGTAGTTCTTGCCATTGTGACGTTGATGTAACTTTGCTCATTAATATAGACAATGAAAAAAACTGAGCCTTGAGGAACACCACTTTTTACATTGTGCCACTCTGATTCTTTTCCATTTATAACAACACGTTGCTTTCTATCAGAGAGCCAGTCTTCCAGCCATTTCAGGGTATTTCCAACTATGCCGTGAGCTTTTACTTTGCTGATTAGCCTCTTGTGAGGGACAGTGTCGAAAGCTTTCTGGAAATCAAAATAAATAACATCCACTGCTTTTGTCTCGTCATAAGAGTTAAAAACTTCATAAAAGAAGTCTAGTAAGTTTGTTAAGCAGGATCTCTTATTTCTGAAACCATGTTGTGAATCTTTCATGATCTTATTTTCTTCTAAAAATTTGACAATCTTATCTCTGATTATCGTTTCCATCAGCTTGCACACTACTGAAGTAAGGCTGATTGGTCTGTAATTAGCTGGGAGTGATTTATTTCCTTTCTTGAAAATGGGCGTGACATTTGCTAGCTTCCACTCCTGGGGGACTTTTCCTGCTTGTAAAGTTTTATTGAATATAATCGTGAGTGGTTTCACGAGCTCATTTTTCGCTTCTTTGAGAAGCCTGGGTGATATCTTGTCTGGTCCAGGCGTTTTGTTTACGTTCATGCTGTTCATGACTGTGAGGATTTAATTTTCTGTAACTATGAAGTCAGGCAGTGTTCTGCCTTGTGCCTGAGGCTCTGGCATGGGCAAGCTGTTCTGGACATCTTCAGTCGTGAAGACTGTTGAGAAGAATCTATTTAGGACGTTTGCCATTTCAACTTCGTTATCTATTTGGTTTCCGTTTTCTGTTATCAGTGGACCAATTGTTGAGGCTAAGACTCTTGGATTTTACATAACTGAAATTCCTTTGGGTTGGTTATACAGGAGTTTGCGATCTGAGCTCCTACAGATTTTTTGCTGCTTTTTATCAACTTTTTTGCTTGTCTACGCAATCTGTCATGTTTTAATTTATAATTATTATGTGTTAATTTGTATTTGTTGTATGCATCTTTCTTTGCTAGAAGACAGCTTCTAGTTTCATTATTCCACCATTTCGGTTTGGTTTTTAGTAATTTCCTTCTGTTTCTTAGTGGTATACACATCTTAGCTGTATCATTTATTTTTTCAGCAAACTCCTCCCATGTCTTATCTACATCTGGTGTTTCCAGCAATATATTCCAGTCAATGGATGCAAGCTGCATACGGAATCTTGTGTAGTTTGCACGCCGATAGTCTGACACTTTTTCTTTACTTTCGTTCACTTTTCCTTTGTCAAAATTTATGGTGAAATTTAAGGTGCGATGATCGCTGGAACTGAATTCTGGTCCAATTTTCACATTTTCGATAGTATTCTCATCATTTGTTAGAACGATATCGAGGATATTGTTACCTCTTGTCGGATGCTTGATGTGCTGGTGGAGGGAGCTTTCAAGCATGCTATCATACAGCTGCTGGCCAGCGTGAGCTGTCAGTGGTTCGCTCCACCTTGTGACTGGAAGGTTAAAATCTCCCATAATTATGCAATTGTTTACGCAGCAAATGTCCGCGATTTGTTCATACAATTGTTCGTCTGTGGCGGGT
>NC_059255.1:4505247-4507747 GCF_017591435.1 Portunus trituberculatus | reverse complement strand
TCTCTCCGCTAGTTCATTTATCTCTTGGCTAGTTCATTTATCTCTCCGTTCATTTATCTCTTGGCTAGTTCATTTATCTCTTGGCTAGTTCATTTATCTCTCCGCTAGTTCATTTATCTCTCCGCTAGTTCATTTATCTCTCCGCTAGTTCATTTATCTCTCCGCTAGTTCATTTATCTCTCCGCTAGTTCATTTATCTCTTGGCTAGTTCATTTATCTCTCCGCTAGTTCATTTATCTCTCCGCTAGTTCATTTATCTCTTGGCTAGTTCATTTATCTCTCCGCTAGTTCATTTATCTCTCCGCTAGTTCATTTATCTCTCCGCTAGTTCATTTATCTCTTGGCTAGTTCATTTATCTCTCCGCTAGTTCATTTATCTCTTGGCTAGTTCATTTATCTCTTGGCTAGTTCATTTATCTCTCCGCTAGTTCATTTATCTCTCCGCTAGTTCATTTATCTCTCCGCTAGTTCATTTATCTCTTGGCTAGTTCATTTATCTCTCCGCTAGTTCATTTATCTCTCGCTAGTTCATTTATCTCTTGGCTAGTTCATTTATCTCTTGGCTAGTTCATTTATCTCTTGGCTAGTTCATTTATCTCTTGGCTAGTTCATTTATCTCTTGGCTAGTTCATTTATCTCTCCGCTAGTTCATTTATCTCTCCGCTAGTTCATTTATCTCTCCGCTAGTTCATTTATCTCTCCGCTAGTTCATTTATCTCTCCGCTAGTTCATTTATCTCTCCGCTAGTTCATTTATCTCTTGGCTAGTTCATTTATCTCTTGGCTAGTTCATTTATCTCTTGGCTAGTTCATTTATCTCTTGGCTAGTTCATTTATCTCTCCGCTAGTTCATTTATCTCTCCGCTAGTTCATTTATCTCTTGGCTAGTTCATTTATCTCTCCGCTAGTTCATTTATCTCTTGGCTAGTTCATTTATCTCTTGGCTAGTTCATTTATCTCTTGGCTAGTTCATTTATCTCTCCGCTAGTTCATTTATCTCTTGGCTAGTTCATTTATCTCTCCGCTAGTTCATTTATCTCTTGGCTAGTTCATTTATCTCTCTGCTAGTTAATTTATCTCTTAGCTAGTTTATTTATCTCTTGGCTAGTTCATTTATCTCTCCGCTAGTTCATTTATCTCTCCACTAGTTCATTTATCTCTCCGCTAGTTCATTTATCTCTCCGCTAGTTCATTTATCTCTCCGCTAGTTCATTTATCTCTTGGCTAGTTCATTTATCTCTCCGCTAGTTCATTTATCTCTCCGCTAGTTCATTTATCTCTTGGCTAGTTCATTTATCTCTCCGCTAGTTCATTTATCTCTCCGCTAGTTCATTTATCTCTCCGCTAGTTCATTTATCTCTTGGCTAGTTCATTTATCTCTCCGGTAGTTCATTTATCTCTTGGCTAGTTCATTTATCTCTCTGCTAGTTCATTTATCTCTCCGCTAGTTCATTTATCTCTCCGCTAGTTCATTTATCTCTCCGCTAGTTCATTTATCTTTCCGCTAGTTCATTTATCTCTCCGTTAGTTCATTTATCTCTTAGCTGGTTCATTTATCTCTCCGCTAGTTGATTTATCTCTCCGCTAGTTCATTTATCTCTCCGTTAGTTCATTTATCTCTCCGCTAGTTCATTTATCTCTCAGCTAGGTCATTTATCTCTCCGCTAGTTCATTTATCTCTCAGCTAGGTCATTTATCTCTCAGCTAGGTCATTTATCTCTCTGCTAGTTCATTTATCTCTTGGCTAGTTCATTTATCTCTCCGTTAGTTCATTTATCTCTCCGCTAGTTCTTTTATCTCTTGGCTAGTTCATTTATCTCCGCTAGTTCATTTATCTCTCCGCTAGTTAATTTATCTCTCCGCTAGTTCATTTATCTCTGCTAGTTCATTTATCTCTCCGCTAGTTCATTTATCTCTCCGCTAGTTCATTTATCTCTCCGCTAGTTCATTTATCTCTTGGCTAGTTTATTTATCTCTCCGTTAGTTCATTTATCTCTCCGCTAGTTCATTTATCTCTCAGCTAGGTCATTTATCTCTCCGCTAGTTCATTTATCTCTCAGCTAGTTCATTTATCTCTCCGCTAGTTCATTTATCTCTTGGCTAGTTCATTTATCTCTTGGCTAGTTCATTTATCTCTCCGTTAGTTCATTTATCTCTCCGCTAGTTCATTTATCTCTCAGCTAGTTCATTTATCTCTTGGCTAGTTCATTTATCTCTTGGCTAGTTCATTTATCTCTCCGCTAGTTCATTTATCTCTCCGCTAGTTCATTTATCTCTCCGTTAGTTCATTTATCTCTTGGCTAGTTCATTTATCTCTCCGCTAGTTCATTTATCTCTCCGCTAGTTCATTTATCTCTCGCTAGTTCATTTATCTCTTGGCTAGTTCATTTATCTCTCCGCTAGTTCATTTATCTCTCCGTTAGTTCATTTATCTCTTGGCTAGTTCATTTATCTCTCCGCTAGTTCATTTATCTCTCCGCTAGTTCATTTATCTCTTGGCT
>NC_059255.1:4472747-4477747 GCF_017591435.1 Portunus trituberculatus | reverse complement strand
TCTGTCAGTCTGTCTGTTTGTCTGTCTGTCTATCTATCTATTTATCTATCTATTTATCTATCTGTGTCTGTTTGTCTGTCTAAATATCTATCTATCTGTCTGTCTGTCTATCTATCTATTTATCTATCTATTTATCTATCTGTGTCTGTCTGTCTGTCTAAATATCTATCTATCTGTCTGTATGTCTGTATGTCTGTCTGTCTGTCTACCTAACCTAACCTAACCTTATGTAATTGTAAGTAACTTACTGTAAGCCTGTTGTAACCCGGCATTGTCTTCTTCAGGGCCTCTGTGGTGTATTTAGGGCTGTACTGGGCGCTGAAGGTGTAGGCGCCTGAGAGAGAGAGAGAGAGAGAGAGAGAGAGAGATTAAGCAAGATATATTTTTTGTTGTTTTTCTATCAATATTTTACACACACACACACACACACACACACACACACACACACACACACACACACACACACACACGTACCTCCAGTCTTCACCGCTATATCCTTCATCCACAAGTTATTTTTCTCGCTCTTGTACACCACACCATTAACTCTCACATCACCAAGCAGCGATTCGTCTACCACTCCTTTGTCATACTGCTTCACCAACTGCACCAAAAGCACCTCCACTGGGCCTTGATACTCGTGCGCTTGTAGTAACCCAGTACTCTATTCAACGCATGCTCTGGTGAGGTTTGGTAAATAGTCCCCGGCGAAGTTGGGATGAAGTCCAGCGCGTTTTCTATATCCAGGTCAGAAACGCTGTGTAAAATTTCGTTCCCGTAGATTTCGTTCTTCGGAGTCAAGATTTCCAGCCAGTATTTGCCCATTCCAAGCCACTCGAGCTGTGTGTTTGGGTCTGTCAGGAGGTCTCTCAGGTGTATGCGTAGTTGGGTGTAGATGGCGGTGCTGGGGCATTCTCCGCTCTGTGTGTGAGAGGGAGAGTTGGTTGGGAGAGGGTGGGAGAGGTAGAGGGAGAGGGAGAGAGATAATTATTAGTCCTAGTAATTTTTGTGTGTTAAACTTCCTAAATATTCATTAATTAATTTGTTACTATTGCTACTACTACTACTACTACTACTACTACTACTACTACTACTACTACTACTACTACTACTACTACTACTACTTACATTAGAAGGAATCCCACAAGTATCATCCACAAGTAGAAACAAGGCGCGGGTGTTTCTCTCCGCTTGTCGCTTGATTTTGAAAGTGGGCGTGTGTGTGGGCGTGTGTGTCTGTGTGGGCGTGTGTGTTTGTGTGGGTGTGTCTGTTTGTGTGGGTGTGTTTGTTTGTGTGGGCGTGTGTGTCTGTGTGGGCGTGTTTGTTTGTGTGGGCGTGTGTGTTTGTGTGGTGTCTGTGTGTGGGTGTTTGTGTGGGCGTGTGTGTTTGTGTGGGTGTGTCTGTTTGTGTGGGTGTGTCTGTTTGTGTGGAGTGTGTGGGCGTGTCTGTTTGTGTGGGCGTGTGTGGGTGTTTGTGTGGGCGTGTGTGTTTGTGTGTTTGTCTCTGTGTGTGTCTGTTTGTATGGGTGTGTGTGTCTGTGCGGGTGTGTGAGTCTGTGTGGGCGTGTCTGTTTGTGTGGGCGTGTCTGTTTGTGTGGGTGTGTGCGTTTGTGTGGGCGTGTGTGTCTCTGTGGGCGTGTTTGTCTCTGTGGGAGTGTCTGTTTGTGTGGGTGTGTGTGTTTGTGTGGGCGTGTGTGTCTGTGTGGGCGTGTCTGTTTGTGTGGGTGTGTGCGTTTGTGTGGGCGTGTGTGTCTGTGTGGGCGTGTCTGTTTGTGTGTTTGTTTGTTTGTCTACACGTCCCAAATTAAACGGACTATTTATACCTGAAAAAGAGAAAAAAAATAATTACTCTCTCTCTCTCTCTCTCTCTCTCTCTCTCTCTCTCTCTCTCTCTCTCTCTCTCTCTCTCTCTCTCTCTCTCTCTCTCTCTCTCTCTCTCTCTCTCTCTCTCTCTCTCTCTCTCTCTCTCTCTCTCACCTGCGAAGTCTGGGTGTCTTGCCATCACCTCCCACACGCTCGCGCCCCCGCACACCTTGTTATGGGGGGTGGGGGGAAGGGGGTCGTGGGTGTCCGCCGTGCAAACCTCCGTGATCTGAAGAGGAGGAGGAGGAGGAGGAGGAGGAGAGGAGAGAGAGAGAAGGAGGAAGACGAAGAGGAGGAGGAGGAGGAGGAGGAGGAGGAGGAGGAGGAGGAGGAGGAGGAGAAAAAAGAAGAACAGGAACAAGAACACGATCAAGGAGGAGAGGAGGAAGATAAGGAGGAGGAGGAGGAGGAGGAGGAGGAGGAGGAGGAGGAGGAGGAGGTGGTGGTGGTGGTGGTGGTGGTGGTGGTCATGATGGTGTGTAATGAGGGTAGTAGTGACGAGAGAGAGAGAGAGAGAGAGAGAGAGAGAGAGAGAGAGAGAGAGAGAGAGAGAGAGAGAGCGATGTCGAAAAATCGGAGTAGGATAAGGAAGAGGAGAAGAAGGAGGTTTATAAAAGGAAAAGGAGGAGGAGGAGGAGGAAGAAGAAGAAGAAGAAGAAGAAGAAGAAGAAGAAGAAGAAGAAGAAAAGAATGAAGAGGAAGAGAGAAAAACAAAAATAATTAGAACAAAAATAGAAATAACTGTCCTCTCTCTCTCTCTCTCTCTCTCTCTCTCTCTCTCTCTCACCTGGTCCACGTGTGAGATTGCCATGATGGAAGATGGACCGTCACCGTTTTCTATTTTAAAGCGACAGTCTGTATTCCCGTTTTCTGTTGAGGGCTCACACGTTGCCCCAGACCTGAAGAAGTAGTAGTAGTAGTAGTAGTAGTAGTGTAGTAGTAGGTAGATGTAGCAGTGGTAGTAGTAGTAGTAGTAGTGTTAGTGCTGTAGTAGTAGTAGTAGTAGTAGTGTTAGTGTTGTTAGTAGTAGAAGTAGTAGTATTAGTATAGTAGTAATAGTAGTAATAGTAGTAGTAGTAGAAATATTAGTATTATTATAGCAGTAATAGCAATGGCAGTAATATTAGCAGTCTTAGTAACAACAAAATTAGCACCAGTCTTAGTAACAACAGCAACAACAGTAGAAGTAGCAGTAGTATCCCCAGTGTTAGCCTCATTAAACCACAAGCAGCAGTAGCACCAGCAGTACCACACACTCACGCATCGAGCCATCCGCCTTTCAGAGAGTCCCAGTCAGTGCACAGCGAGGGTCTGGTGGCGTTGGTGGGCAAGTGGCGGTAGGACAGTGGGAAGGCTGTGTCACCCGGGTAGCCATGCTCTTCATACACCCCGTACCTGTATTGGAGCCACGCCTGGGCCATTACCTTACCTGTGGGAGAGGGAGAGGTGTGAGGTGTCAGTGAGGAGGGAGGGAGAGAGGGTGAGAGTGAGAGAGACAGGGTGAGAGAGAGAGAGAGAGAGAGAGAGAGAGAGAGAGAGAGAGAGAGAGAGAGAGAGAGAGAGAGAGAGAGAGAGAGAGAGAGAGAGAGAGAGAGAGAGAGAGAAATGTGTTATCTTAAGCTGCCTTTATCTCTGTTTGTTTTGTCAGTCTGTGTGTGTGTTTGTCTGTGTCTGTCTGTCTCTGTCTGTCTGTCTATCTGTCTGTCTGTCTTTATATTCAAATCTTACATAAATACAAAGGAAGACAAACAGCAACAGACCCTTAGGTCCTTACTAGGCTGTTTGTGGAGACTATCTACTAACTACCAGTGGTAGAGACAGGACAGCAAAGCAGAAGGCTCCTCCCCAGCCGAGGCTGGCAGGAAAAAAGGCGAAACCATGTGATATTAAAAAATCACATGGAATTTTAGTAGAGAGTGAAAAGGAAATGAGGAGGAGGAGGAGGAGGAGGAGGAGGAGGAGGAGGAGGAGGAGGAGGAGAAGAAGAAGAAAAAAAAAAAAACAGGAAAAATATAAATTGGTAACTAACAATCTCTCTCTCTCTCTCTCTCTCTCTCTCTCTCTCTCTCTCTCTCTCTCTCTCTCTCTCTCTCTCTCTCTCTCTCTCACCTGGGTCTCCATATAAGGCCTGGACATTGGGGTCAAAATAGTCATAAGGCACCTCCACTCTCCCTCCTCTCACTCCACACACCCCCCCTGCTCTCACCAAGGGGGCGGAAGGGGTCGCCGCTCCCCCTTCCACTATCACGATGTCCGCTACCTCCCACGACTCCCTGAAAAGTAGTAGTGGTAGTAATAGTAGTAGTAGCTAGTAGTAGCTGGAGGAGGAGGAGGAAGAGAATACAAAGGAATACAAAGGAAAGCCAAACAGCAACAGACCTGTTGGTCCTTTCGAGGCTGTTTGGTAACTACTTCTAACTGGCTACAGATAAGAGAGACAGGACAGTACAGGAGAAGGCTCCTCCCCACCCACCACTCCCTCCAGCTTTCGCTGGCATGGAAAATAGCTTGGAAAAGTACCATGCAGTATGGAAAAACTGACATGGAATTTTCACAGGAAAGGATGAAAGGAGATTCTATTATTCACCCTACGCTGAACTCTACATATCTATCTATAAAGTTAATATAGTATCATGTTTAATTATTCAGAAGAGGAGGAGGAGGAGGAGCAGGAGGAGGAAGAGAAGGACAGGAGGAGGAGGAGATTAGTAATAGTAGTAGTAGTAGTAGTAGTAGTAGTAGTAGTAGTAGCTGGAAGAGGAGGAGGAATAGGAGAAGGAGGAGGAGGAGGAGGAGGAGGAGGAGTATTAGAAGTAGTAGTAGTAGTAGTAGTAGTAGTAGTAGTAGTAGTAGTAGTTTTCGTGTGTCACTTATGCATAGGTGTTAACAATCTCTCTCTCTCTCTCTCTCTCTCTCTCTCTCTCTCTCTCTCTCTCTCTCTCTCTCTCTCTCTCTCTCTCTCTCTCTCTCTCTCTCTCTCTCTCTCTCACCCGGGCAGTGTTTCCTCGTGTGTGACTTTCCATCCAGCGGGCACCACCACCGTCACCTCAGCCAGGTAGAGCAAATTAAAGTTAGCTCTAAAGATTCCCTCAGAGGCGGCCGTCACTAGCTCCTGGTGAGAGAAAGAGAGAGAGAGTTTA
>NC_059255.1:4465247-4467747 GCF_017591435.1 Portunus trituberculatus | reverse complement strand
TGGTCGTAGGTGGTCGTACACGTGATGGTAGCGTGAATCGAACTGTCCCTCTTGAGAAAATAGAAAACGGGCTTCTGGGAATAGTTGTGGTAGTAGCAGGAGTCGTAGTAGTGGTCGTAGTGGTCGTAGGAGTAGTCGTAGTGGTCGTAGAAGTCGTAGTCGTATTAGAAAGTCGTGACAAGGAGACTATTGCAGCAGTGTGTGTTTTGAATTGTGGTTTTTCCTGGTCGATAGTCGTAGTAGCGGTGGTCGTAGTAGTAGTCGTAGTGGTCGTAGCTTTAGGGTTGATCTTTTTGAATTCGAAGAAGGAAAGACCGTTACTAAAACCGTTTTCTTTCAAATTTGAGTTTTTCCGTTGTGGCGGTTGGCGGTGCGGCTTCGTGATTGGCCGGTTTGAATTTGAATTTGAATTTGAATTGGCAGTTTGAAATGTCCGTTGGTTTTGAATGTCATTTGTAACGGCTGTGAGTCTGAGATTGTTGTTGTTGTTTTTGTTGTTGTTATTGGAGATTAGTGTTTGCAGTTTACTACTACTACTACTACTACTACTACTACTACCACTACTACTACTACTTAAACTATTAATAGGAGCAATAGTAGTCGTAGTAGTAGTAGTAGTCGTATCCACTTTACTACCAAAACCACTACTACCACTAATCTTACGACCAAACACTGAACCACTACTATTACGACCCTTACTACTACCACTACTACGACTACTACCCTTAACGACCTGCACCTTTAACCCTTGTCCGTTGAGCGCGAATTCTGAGCCGGGAAAGGCGATTGGAATGGCGCCAGAAGGAAGGAATGGGAGGAAAGGAACCGCCAATCCCTGCTTTGTGATTGGCTGGGAGACTGGCGGGAGTTTGGAATGCTTGGCTCTGATTGGCTGGGATATTTTCACTTGTTTTTGGCTCTGCACGCTGATTGGTCGAGAGTTTTTGGTACTTTTTCCCTGCGTTTTGATGGGCTGACTGACTTGCGCTTGTTCTGAATGCTGTGTTGTGATTGGCGTTGATGTGACTAGTGTTTTTGTATCCTGGAAGGCGATTGGTGGTCTTGTTGGGACTTTAATAGGTAGGATTGGTCGAAAAGTCGTGATTAGCGGCCCTGTGATGCTCTGAGAAGGGAGAGGCGAGAAGGGCCGGGTCGTGATTGGCTTAAAGGTAACGTGCTCTTCGTTTGCCTTCCATGAGGTGACTGGAGCGCATTGCCAGAGTCGCCACTTATATACACCTCAGGGCGCAGCGTTCTCGTCACCCTATTGGCTGGGAGGCTCTGTGCTTGTCTCCCATTGGCCAGCTCCTTAGCCAATAGCGAGGGGGCTTCCACAGTGGCCGAGCTCAGTTCATCTTGAGGCGTCTTGGAGGTAGGATGCGTCTCTCCTTTTAAACCATTACTAGTATCCTTAATTATCCTATCACTGTTCCCAGGATTCCTTGCTAGTAGGTGACCTTTCCTAGCCAGTGTATCCTGCGGGGGAGCCTCAGGAGTCCTCTGGCTGGTCAAGGATACCGTAGGACTGTTCAAGGGGTTCCTAAGGCCAGCGTCCACCCCTGTTTGTGTGTCGCCATGCCTCTTGAAGTCCTTCGCTGTGTTTCCATTGGTTGAGGACTGTCTAGGACTCTTCTGAAGGATGCTACGTCGCCTTGCCTCGTTTCTCCTAAGGATTTCTGCCCTAGACTCCTTCACAGTGGTCGTAGGAGTCGTACCAGAGATTCTAGAGGTCGTACCAGCGTTTCTAAAGCTTGTACTTCCTCTTCCCTGTACGATTTCTTGGTTTGAGTTCTTCAGAGCATTCAAAGAAGTCGTAGGGGTCGTCCCAGATATTCTAGAGGTCGTACCGGCGTTTCTAATGGTCGTACTTCCTTTTTCCTTTAGAATTTCTTGGTTTAAGTCCTTCAGAGCACTCAAAGATGTCGTAGGGGTCGTCCCAGATGTTCTAGAGGTCGTACTGGGGTTCCTAAAGGTCGTACTTCCTCTTCCATGTAAAATATCTTGATTGGAGTTCTTTGTACCACCACGGGAGGTCGTAGGAATCGCACCAGACCTCTCAATGGTCGTACTAGAGCTTCCAGAGGTCTTCCCAGGGTTATTAAGGGTCGTACTTTCTTCCCTCTGTTGGATATCTTGGTTGGCGTCCTTTGTAGCATCCAAGGAAGGAATAGGAGTCGTCTCAGAGGCTCCAGAGGTCGTACTTGAACTGGCAGGAGTCGTACCACCTCTCCTCTTCAAGATATCCTTCGCTGGCAGGTCGTTGGTGTCGTCCACGTTGCTGTAGGATATGGTAGGATGGTAGCCTGTGTCGTCCGCGTAGTACGACACGGTCATGAGTCGTCCATCAGGCAGGAACACGTAGTAACGACCCTCGGTACGACCTGCTTTGCCTCGAGAAGAGTGACCGAAGTAGTTTCCGACGCTGGGCTGTTGTACCTCGTGGGCGAACCGGAAGCCAGGGACCTGAGAAGTAGTAGTCGTAGTAGTGGTCGTAGTAGTA
>NC_059255.1:4442747-4457747 GCF_017591435.1 Portunus trituberculatus | reverse complement strand
CTCAACAGTTTATAAACCTGTATTAAATCTCCTCTTTCTCTTCTTTGTTCCAAGGTAAGCAAATTCATTTCTTTTAATCTCTCCTCATAGGTCATTTCTGCCAATTCCGGAACCATTTTTGTTGCCATTCTCTGCAATCTCTCCAACTTCCTTATATGCTTCTTTTTATAAGGGGACCAAACCACTCCAGCATATTCCAATCTTGGTCTAATTACCGTACTAATTAATTTCTTCATCATATCTTTATCCATATA
The DNA here is from genome assembly GCF_017591435.1 of Portunus trituberculatus. Taxonomy (NCBI): domain Eukaryota; kingdom Metazoa; phylum Arthropoda; class Malacostraca; order Decapoda; family Portunidae; genus Portunus; species Portunus trituberculatus. Next base: position 4,457,493 of record NC_059255.1, on the reverse strand, counting down.
ATGGAAGGCTAATCCAATATTTCTTATCAAATTATACGTTTCTCCAAACATCTTATCAATATGAGCCTCAAACTGCCCATGGTCTTGTATTATCACTCCCAAATCCTTTTCCTTTTCCACCTTTTTCAACACTACTTCTTCACCCATCTTATATGACCCTCTTGGCCGTCTTCCACTCTTCCCCATCTCCATCACATGACTTTTGCTCAGATTAAATTCCATTTGCCACCTCTTGCTCCACTCCCAAATCTTATCCAGATCTGCCTGTAAAATTTCACAATCTTCTTCACTCTTCACACACCTACACAACTTCGCATCATCCGCAAACAAATTAATATAACTGTTTACTCCTCTGGCATGTCATTAATATATACAAGGAAAAGTATTGGTGCCAGCACTGAACCTTGTGGGACTCCACTCTCCACCACCAACCAGTCCGACTTTGCATCCCTTATTACCGTTCTCATCTCCCTCCATCTCAAGTAGTTTTCCATCCACTTTAACACTTTTCCTTTCAGTCCTCCATAAATCTCTAATTTCCATAGCAGTCTCATGTGAGGTACCTTGTCAAAAGCTTTCTTTAAATCCAAATATACACAGTCCATCCATCCTCTCTCTCTTGTATTTTGTCAACCACTCTTGAATAAAAGCTCAGTAGATTTGTTACACATGACCTCCCTTTCCTAAAGCCAAATTGATGATCCGATAATAACTTATGATCCTCCAGGAACCGTATCCAATATTTCTTTATCACCCTCTCACAAATCTTACCGACCACACTTGTTAGAGACACAGGTCTATAGTTAAGAGGCTCTTCCTTACTGCCTCCCTTATAAATGGGCACCACTTCAGCTCTTTTCCACTCTACTGGTACTTCCCTGTTTCTAATGAGCACCTTATAATATCATATAATGGATCAATCAATTCTTCTCTACATTCCTTCAATAATTTTCCTGAAACTTCATCTGGTCCCATCGCTTTATCATCTTTAAGTTCCTCCAACATTTTATATAACTCCTTTTTAGGTATCTTAATGTCATCCATGTGCACATTTCCTTGTACATTCTGAGGCTTTACAAACATTGTTTCTTTAGTAAATACTTGTTGAAACCTATTATTTAGCAATTCCGCGATATTCTTAGGGTCATCTACTATCCCTTGCTCTCCTTTTAATCTTTCAATGGACTCTCTCTTTTTAAGTTTACCATTTATGAACCTGTAAAACAATTTTGGATGTTCCTTACTCTTGTCTACAATATCTTTTTCAAATTTTCTTTCTTCCTCCCTCCTTACCCTCACATACTCATTTCTCGCCACTCTATAATTCTCCTTATTTAGTATATTCCTGCTCTTTTTCCATCTTTTCCAAGCCACATCTCTCTTTTCCTTAGCCTTAACACAAGTTGCATTAAACCAATCCTTTCTTCCTTCCTCTCTCGGTTTATACTTTGGTACAAATTTCATAACTCCTTCTTTATAATATTTCATAAAAATCTCATATTTTTTTGCACTTCTCTGATTTGTAACATCTCCTCCCAATCTAATTTTCTGAAATAATTTTTCAAACTTTCTGTGTCCATCTTTCTATAATTCAATCTACCACTCCTGTATGTCTCATCTCTCCTTCGCTGTGTTATTGCCATCTGCATTTCCATAACCACATGATCACTCTTCCCAATGGACATTTATATTGTATATCTCCACATAGGTACACTTCTCTTGTTAACACCAAATCCAGTCTAGCGGTTCATCATCTCCTCTATATCTAGTATTTTCTTCACCCTCTGTTCCATCATATTTTCCATCATTAGATTAAGAAATCTCTCTCCCATGCTTCCTCTCCAACACCACTTACTAGATTTTCCCAATCCACCTCCTTACAATTAAAATCTCCTACTAGTATCACCTTTCTTTTTCCAGATAATACACTTTCCAAACTCTGTAAAGTATCCTTGATCATATTGTCGTATTCCCTTAATGTCCAAGAATTTGTTTTAGGAGGTACATAGGTCACCATGATTATTAATTCTTTTCCATCACTTTTTATCCTTATGCTTATCACTTCTGCATTGTTCTTCCCATACCAAACCTTATCCACATTTATTTCTTTCTTCGTCATAATCATAACTCCTCCTCCACCTTTACCCTCTCTATCCTTTCTCCATATATTATATTTATTATCCAAATTTACCTTTGTTTTTTCATGCAATTTTGTCTCAGTCAAACACACTATATCAGGCTTCTCCACCATCATATAGTCTTGCAATTCCAATCTACTTGACAGTATCCCATCTATATTAGTATACATTACGGTCCACCCACTGCTCCCTCTAGGGGTTCCTCCGCATTCCTTCTTTCCACATACCACTTTCTGACTCTCTCCTATAACTCTCCAAAAACTTTTTCTTTTTCATCTTCAGACCGTTCATCAATTTTTCTTCTCGCCTCTTCCAACAATTCCTTATATCTTCTCCTCTCTTCCTCATTTCTATTTTTTCTTACGTACACCTCTTTACAACCTACTATCTCTCTTAACTTTGATGTTTGTGTGTGTGTGTGTGTGTGTGTGTGTGTGTGTGTGTGTGGTGGCTGGGCTGATCCTGATCCTGCTGCTCCTAGTGTCGCCAGCTCCTGTAGAATGAAGAATTGGTGAAAAATATTGGAGTCTATTTGATGATTTTGTCTATAATTATCATCATTGTCATTCTATCAGCTCAGTAAGGGGACTGGCAAGTGAGTGGGCCTGGTGCTGAAGGATTAAAAAATGCATCCAGCCTGGTTCCGAGCTCACCAAGTCACTCGTCCTTCAATAAGCCTGTCACTCGGATTCACCACGTTCATCTCATTCATAACAGCACCAAAAATCTCACCATTCCTATTTGTGTGTGTGTGTGTGTGTGTGTGTGTGTGTGTGTCATCTCACAGCCTTGTCTTCCCTAGGGCATCTCAGCACTCAGCACTCAGCACCCCCACCACTGCCACCCATGTCCTTTGGTTCTGCTTAGTAAGGGACGGATGGGGCTAATGAAATAAAGTACGGATTTGCAATGGAAATGAAAGATGAATTCAAAATGGGTTAAAATCTACCAGAATAATAAGTTTAATCTGGAAATAAGGTGTTGGTGTGGCTGTGCATTATATTGACCTTCCTTCCTAACTTGGGGATATCCACCTTGCTTATCCTGACCAAGCTGCCACCACCCTAACATACCACTGCCACTAACCTAACCCAACCCACCACTGCCACCAGCCTAACCCAAACCAGAACACGTCAGGAAGTGCTGATATCCACACCACTCTTCCGACAGTCAGCTGAATTGAACTACCATCCATATCATCCACACCACTCACATTATCCACCTCCCCCTGTTCCTCTCACAAGCTGTACGTGTTTCCTGGCCACTATCCACACCACCCCTCACATTATCCACCTCCCCCTGTTCCTCTCACAAGCTGTATGTGTTTCCTGGCCTTAAGAACGACTACACACACACACACACACACACACACACACACACACACACACACTGCTACTCACCCTGTTGTTGATGTTAGGGCCGTGGTATTCACTATTTCGCCTCCTCTCCTCACTCCTCTCGCCGCTTGTTTTGTTTACGTTTTGCAGGATCGGATCATCATCATCATCATCTTCTTCTTCTTCTTCTTCTTCTTCTTCTTCTTCTTCTTTAAATTCCTCTTCTCCTATTGAATTCCTCTTTTTCTTCTTTTTAAATTCTTCTTCGTCTTCATCCTCTTCTTTTTCTTCTTTTAACAGTTCCGCTTTATATTTCTTGTAAGTTATCACGTCTATCTACTCTCTATCACTTCTTCCTCTTCTCCGGCCCTATGTCGCTTTGAAATCGGTCCAGCGCCTTGTATATTCCTTGGTCAAGCCACATCCAGGTCTCGCAACACGCCCGTCTCAGCCACAAGTCAGCGGTCACCTGTGTTTGGTTAGGTTAGGTTGGTGTAGGATGATAATAGTCTAGGCAGGATGCTGTAATGTCTGTTATAAGGACCTATTCACACTGAGACGGCCTATTCAGTGGCTATAAACCTACTAAAAACACGTAGTATAGACCTAAATCATCACACACACACACACACACACACACACACACACACACACACACACACACACACACACACACACACACACACCTAAACCACTTAAAACACTCAATATCAACCCTAAAACACTCAAAACACCATGCAACACCTCAAAATTGCTTCCAAACACACAAAATTCTCTAGAAACACCCAATATATAGTCAAATCATCCCCACACACACCCAAAAGACCACTAATACACACCCACACCACTTGAAATACACGCAGAACTAACCCAAAACACATTGAACACAACATATCAGCCCTCAAAATACTCCCAAACATATTCAAAACACATCTAAGCACTCAAACACATCTCCACACCACACTTAGGCACGTAAAATATACTTAAAACATTCAAAACACACTGAAAACACACAAAATACACCCAAAACACTTGTAAACACTAAAAAAAAAACCCCAGCAAGTTTACTATAAAAACACACAAAAAAGTATTATAAAGTTGAAATTTAAAGGGACACTTACCTAAATATTACAGCTTGGCTCCCTCTCCTATTTCGCCTCTATTTCTCCTTTCCTCTTCGTCCTCTTCCTTTGCTTCTCGTCCTTCTTCCTCTGCTTCTCGTCCTTCTTCCTCTTATTGCTTCCATATACATGCCTGAGCCTAGAAACACATCAAAACACTAGATATTAGACAAAATATTGAGGAAATGGAGGGTGACTTAAGTATTGTGGCTTGGCTGCTCCTCCTCCTCTTCCCTTTCTCCTTCCTTCCTTCCTCCTTATCCTCCTTTATTTCTCCATTCTTCTTCCTTCTGCTACCAATGTCTACACACCTGAATCTAGAAACCTACGAAAACACGTAGAAATCACTAGATATTAGGCAAAATATTGACGAACTGCGGGTTTGGAAAAGAGGCGCCAGCCTGGGGCTATATTGAGTCACCACCTGGGCTGTGGTCATCAGAGAGAGAACGGGAGCAGGGGTGACTTAGCTAGATTACGTAAATAATTTGATTTCAAAAATGACTTTTAGAAAAAACGAAGCCACGGCCGAATGCTTGTTATTTTATGACGTGATAAATACTTAAACTAATTTTCAAAATATCAAAACAACTCCAGCTTAACTAGTTTTTAAAAAATGTCAAAATTAAGGAAGCATTTAAATGAGAATAGATTAATTAGAGATACCCAACATGGCTTTAGATCAGGGAGGTCCTGTCTTACAAATTTGCTCGATATCTTAGAATATATTACCAAGGAGTTAGATGATGGAAATAGCATAGATGTTATATATCTAGATTTTAGCAAGGCGTTTGATAAGGTACCACATAGGAGGCTAGTGTACAAATTGAGACTACATGGGATAGGGGTAGGTTAGTAGGAGGTGTGTAGTGTCAGGAATCTTGCCTCGTGTGTATGTTAGCAGGGAATGGTTGTCTAGAGCCATTGGTGTGAATGATCGGGTAAAAGGGATGTGTAAGGATGTGGGTGTCAGCTTTGTGGATGTATGGGATAGGTTCTATGGGCGAAGGGATTTGTATGCTAGGGATGGTGTGCATCTGAGTAGGAAGGGTGTGGATGTGCTGAGTGGATGTCTGGAGGGGAGTTGGGATGGAGTGTAGGGGTGAGGTAGCAAATGCATTCCAGAAGAAAGATGCTAGACATAAATTAGATAGGATAAACAGAGATAGTGAAAAGATTAGGAAAGATTTCCAGGTGCAAATAGGAGAGAATAAGATTAGGATTCCAAATAAGGAGACAGCATCTAGGAAGGTAGCAGGACTTAAATGTTTTTATGTAAATGCCAGGAGTCTTAGGAACAAGAAGGACGAGTTATCTAGTTATATAGTTGAGGAGGACTTAGATGTTGTATGTGTCACAGAGGCATGGGTAAATGAGGAAAAGTTTAGGAAAATAGGAAAGAATATGAAGTAGATGGATACATTATGTATTTACACCAGAGAATTGGTAGGATAGGTGGAGGAGTAGTTATTTATGTAAAAAATCCTTCATTTCCAGTCAGGTTAATGGTATTAAGGTAGATAACAGAGTAGAGTCCTTATGGCTGGATGTTAGAGTAAACAAAAGTAAGGTTATTAGAGTAGGAGCTTTTATAGACCACCTAACCAGTCAGCAGATGTAGACAACCTTATGGTAGATGAGATAAATAGGGGTGTACTAGTCAGACAATTATCTTAGGGATTTTAATCTTAAGTCAGTAAACTGGGAGAGGATGGTAGGAGATGCTAGTGAAAATAAGTTTATGGAAAGTTTTCAGGATAACTATTTAGTGCAGATGGTAGATAAACCTACTAGGGGGAGGAAGGTTTTAGACATAGTACTAACAAATATTGAGCATTGTTTAAAGGAAGTTGAGGTAGGAGAGACTTTAGCAAACAGTGACCATCATATAATTAGATTTATCATTAATTCCAGTAGGGATAATATAGTGAATAAGACTAGAGTCCCAAACTATCAGAAAGGCAATTATGGTAGGTTACGTCAGTTATTAGGAGAGGTAAACTGGGAAGATAGTTTTGGAAATAAAACTGCACAGGAGATGTGGGATATTTTAAGGTTGTAGTAAAGGGTATAGTGATGCAGTGTATCCCTTACAAAGATATAAGGCAGAGAAACAGGAAGCCATTATGGTGGACTCATGAGATAGGTAGCCAGATCAGAGAGAAGAAGAGGGCATACAGAGAGTTGCAGAAAAGTGGGAAGATGTAGATTTGATTAGGTACAGACAGGTCAGAGATGATTTGAGTAAGGTTATAAAAAAGTAAAAGGCAGGCAGAGATAAAACTAGCTAGAGCTGGGAGTAAAGATCCCAAAAATTATATAGTTATTACAAGGTCAGTGATAAAAGAAATAAGGATAGGATTGGACCACTCAGAAAAGATGGTGTAGTAGTGGATCAAAATGAAGACATAGTAGAATTATTGAATGAACAATTTTCTTCAGTATTTACTAGGAAAGAATAGGAAATCCTGTTACAAACAGTGCGACGAGTAGTTTAAGAGCTTTAGAAAATATTGATATAAAACCGGGAATTATTAGGAAATTTATTCTTGAACTAGACGATAGGAAAGCTAGTGGTCCTGATGAGCTACATGCCAGAGTACTTAGGGAGGGTGTAGACAGTATTTCTGAAGCACTTAAGTTAATCTTTGAAAGATCACTTAGGTTTGCTGAGATACCTCAGGACTGGAAGTTAGCTAATGTTACTCCAATATTTAAAAAGGTAGGAAGGATGATGCGAATAATTATAGACCGATCAGTTTAACTAGTATAGTATGTAAGATACTAGAGAAAATCATTAAGGGTAGTATTTGGGAGCATTTAAATGAGAATAGATTAATTAGAGATACCCAACATGGCTTTAGATCAGGGAGGTCCTGTCTTACAAATTTGCTCGATATCTTAGAATATATTACCAAGGAGTTAGATGATGGAAATAGCATAGATGTTATATATCTAGATTTTAGCAAGGCGTTTGATAAGGTACCGCATAGGAGGCTAGTGTACAAATTGAGACTACATGGGATAGGGGTAGGTTAGTTGATTGGATTAGTGAATGGCTTTCTGATAGGAAACAGAGAGTAGTATTAAATGGGGCAATGTCTGAGTGGAAGGAAGTGGTTAGTGGGGTACCCCAAGGATCAGTGCTAGGACCTCTTCTTTTCTTGGTGTACATTAACGATTTAGATATAGGAATTAGTAGCAAAGTATCAAAGTTTGCAGATGATACTAAGATAGCATGTGCAGTACAGGGTGAAAAGGACAATTACAGAATACAACGAGACCTGGACAGGCTGATAGCATGGGCAGACAGGTGGCAGATGGAGTTTAATTCTAAAAGTGTCAGGTTATGCATTTAGGTAAAGACAACACAAACTTTAACTATGAGATGGAGGGATGTTGGCTAGAGGCAGTAGAGGAAGGAAAGGATTTAGGAGTAGTGATAGACAGGACTATGAAATTTTCAAAGCAATGTTTAGAAGCAAGAAATAGGGCAAATAGGATCCTGGGTTTTATAAATAGAAATGTTAGTTATAAAAGTAAGGAAGTGGTGCGTAGCTTATATAATTCCTATGTTAGGCCCCATTTAGAGTATTGCATACAGGCCTGGTCACCCCACTATAGGCAGGATATCAACATGTTAGAAGCAGTTCAGAGAAGAGCAACTAGGATGATACCAGCATTAAAGCGCCTGGAGTATAGAGATAGATTAAAGGAATTAAACATGTTTTCATTTGAGAGGAGATGTATAAGAGGGATATGATAGAGTTATTTAAAATGTTCTCAGATACAAACTACATAGATGTGAGATCTTTCTTTACCTTAGAGGAGGAAATAGGACTAGAAATCATGGCAGGAAGATTAGAAAGCAAGGCTGCAGGTTAGATATAAGAAAATATTTCTTTAGTCATAGGGTGGTAGACTTCTGGAATGCATTGCCAGAGACGGTTGTAAATAGCACTAGTTTGACAATGTTTAAAAACAGATTAGATAAGCACTTAAATTTATTAGATTTATAATTATGTATAGCACTGCATGATAGTTTTTATAAGAAATTTACTATAGTTAAATAAGACATGATCCCCATGTATGGGGACCACAAATTGTAGAGGATTTCGCTGCAGGACTTAGCCCTGTTAATGGGCCAAATATTTAGAATTAGTATATAATGTATTGTGTACTTGTAAGTGTATCTTTAAGTACTGATGACGAGGTCGCTGTGCGACTGATACAGGATAACCTAGATGGGCCCTGGTGGCCCTTTGTTATCCTATTATTTATGTTATGTTATGTTATGTTAAGTACGTTAAAAGTACAAAAACATTTTAACCCATAAATCTCTTAAAACGTCCTGTAAAGTCAAGCCATTTACACTTGGCGAGTATTTTATCACCTCTCAGGGAGTCTGAGCTATCTTTTAAGGCATTCTACAGCGAGTTACACCGAGAAGCACAAACGTGAGCAAATAAAATAGAAAAAATAAGAGTTTTGTTCAACACCACCAAACACCATTTCAAAGTCCACATATTTCACTCAATGGATTGATTTCACGCTTAAAAGAGAACAGGCGATATTTTGACACCATAAAGGCCCACTTATACCTTCAAATAAAAATACTCAAATTCGGAGGTGGAAAATTTTGACCGATATGGCAGCTCATATTTAAGCTATAAAACACCACTAAATGCCACATATTGACCCAACACAGGCGCGCAACACACTTCAAACACAACGAAACATTTATAGAAACCATAAAACACACCATGGAAGCGAAATATTACGGTTAGGAAATATTCCAAAAAAAAGCATTTGACCCAGCGGGCTGGCGGCCTGGGGGAGGGTGATGGCTGGAATACCAGGGGGGGAGGCGGCCAGGAGGCAACAAGCGGGAACTGTGGCGGCGGGACCTCCATATATTGTCTTTATCACCTCACCACATCAAAATGAAGCCATATAGAGAACTTTTGACCACGAGATATCAAATGGCAAACTAGTGGCTCCATTCTGACGCATGCTTGGGTTACGATAAGTGAAGGATGCAAATATCAGCTGACTCTTCGTTATACCTATCACCTATTAATATTTGCGTAATGTTTTCTCTCATATGTAAAGGACACCTACCAGTAAGTGACTGGCCTTATGGATACCTTTAATAGACGAAGATAGGCAGTGTGGAAGGTTGTGGTGAAGGCTTGCAGTGCTTGTCTGGTCATTTAGTGTTTGGTGCTTGGAAGACTGTCCGGTAGTATAGCAACACTTCACTTCTTGTTGTTGTTGTTGTGTGTGTGTGTGTAATTCACCTCACCTCGATCGTCTGCTGGTCATCCAGCCAGTCTTCCTCATTACGGAGCGAGCTCAGAGCTCATACACCGATCTTTGGGTGTATATAGACATGTTCTGGTTATGTGTGGGGATGTTTTGAGTGTGTTTACGAGTTTTTTTTCTCTATATAGGAGTGTCTTTGAATATTTATGGCTGTGTGTGTGTGGGTGGGTATGTGGGTGTGTGTGTGTGGGTTAGTATAGCCACCGCCAGCACCACCACCCTTACCGTCAACACGACCACAAGACAACTGCTGCCGTCCCGTAGCAGGTGTGTCTGGGATGGCAGGACGAGTCTACTATAGAATAAATGTCTCTGATAACTATCTGTTACTAAATCTCTTATTAATGAGACACAATACTTATACAAATACCACATGTCGATTTATTGGTTATTGTGACATCTTTCTCTTCGTTGTCTTGTCCAGCTTTGGGTATTTGTCAAACCAGGAAATATTAAATTGTATCAAGTTGTGCAGCGAGTGTTGGCAACTCCCTCGGCCAAAGAGAAAAACGAGGTGCTTAAAAGGCAGACTATTATTACTTCTTTCATTCACACTCTTCATTATTCTCAATCTTTCTATATAAAGAGTATAAAAAAAGTCAAAGTTCTTTCAGTGTCTATTTCTATCGCCTCTTGATATATGACTATTTTTGACAATTAAGTGAAGTGGTAATAAGTAGAGGAATAGATACATTTTGCATGCATATCTATCTATCTTATCGGTATACGAGTTTATTGACATATCTATCTGCCTACCTATCCATGTGTCTTTCTTTGTGTTTGTTTATCTGAGTGAGTCACCCCACACAGTGTGCCCTCGCTGGGATGAGACCGCCTCCCAGGCTGTCACCATATACCATCATACCACCATACTACCATACCACCATACCACCATACCACTGGCCATACATAGAAAGCTCTCCTTTCTCCCCTTGTATACCCTTGCAGAGTTGTTGTTTGTTGCCATCTCTCTCTTGGTTATTCCTTCAGTGCCACAGCGAGTCACTCCTCCATGTCGCGGTGTACCATTCAGTAAAGCCTCTCTGCTTCACGGCTCACTCACACTCATTCAGTGGCGGCAGGTGCAGGACAATTCATTACCTGCTTGTAGACTAATTTGACCACTATCACTAACATTATTGCATTTCAAGGTCATATTATTTCATCACCCTACATGTTATGGTAATTAACCTTACAAATACATACATACAAATGGTCTTTGCTGAATATATTACTCAACAAACAGGCTAATTTTAAAGCAGAGTAATTTCAAGGGTGTGTTTAGGGTAATGTTGGCAACTCGACCTGGCAACACCGCACGCATTGTGATTCCTGCAAGATATTCTCCTCCCCACACAACTTGTATTGCATCTTCTTCTTCTTCTTCTTCTTCTTCTTCTTCTGCTTCTTCTGTTGGCGTTTCCCGTTTTCATTTGGAGTCGCATTCAATTTGTATTGCATCTAACACTGTTATTTCCTGCAAGACACTCTCCCCACACAACTTGTATTGCATCTAACACTATAATATTTCAGTGCTCCATCCCATGTCGCCTCAAAAACACCATATTCACGTGTACCTAAATGCATCATTCACTGTTACGTCTTTCCAATGTTGAGCTTTCTACTATAGTCTGTCTACCTCTCATGTGGCTCCTGGTCTGTGTTTGAATGGTGTTCCAGGAAGTGCGTGGTTGTCAGATCTAGTAGTAGTAGTAGTAGTAGTAGTAGTAGTGGCGGCTCCTGTGTGTGTGTGTGTGTGTGTGTGTGTTGTCCCAGGAAGTGCGTGGTTGTCAGATCTCGAGGCAAAACGTGAGCTGTCCTTGCAATACGCGCGTTGGTCAACAGAAAACAATCATTATTCACATCAAATCAATGACCTTATCAATAATCTACAATGTGTTTGAAGTCCAAGAGCCATTTTAGTGTAGACAGACTATAAATATCAAACAATAATAATTTTGGCGGGTTTTCAAGGGTTCTTTTATGGCTCAAGTCAGAAGTATTGTTAATCTGTCACCACAACCTTGAAAGTTGCCTTCAAAAAAACTCTCCAGTCTATTGAAAGAAAAAAGCTGTGTTCCTTCACCACGGCTGACTGTCAAGGCCACAAGCAGCATCAGCCACCACCACCACCGCCACCACCACACAGCTGTACAGACTCCACACCTGAACCGGCAGAGTGGAGAGGTCATTGGTGCATACAGAGAAATATGTTTTGCCAATATTTTATTAAAAATAAAATACATATTACAATTTACATTAACATTCAACACACACACACACACACACACACACACACACACACACACACACACACACACACACACACACACACACACACACACACACACACACACACACACACACGTACAGCTAAAATATGACATTTATATTTACCATAACCAAGTAAGGCATAAATGACTCAAATTTTCCTCGCTAACATATCAAGATAGTTTTCCTTACTAACACAATGAGCGGAGGTGTGATGAAGCCAGGAGAGACATGAGAGGACACAGATGAATAAGTTATCAGGTTATCCGGAGCTGATAAGACTTAGGCCATGCATCACACACACACACACACACACACACACACACACACACACACACACACACACACACACACACACACACACACACTAATAAACAGTAATGGTAATAGTGGCAATATGAAAACAACAGTAATTTTCCTTTCTTTCCTGCGAGATTTTATAATTTCCCACAAACCCCAAGAGGAGAAGGAGGAGGAGGAGGAAGAAGAAGAGGAGGAGGAGGAGGAGAAACAGTTTCCTATATTAAGCCAGGAGAAACTGACATACGTACATACATACAAGGGAGAAATGTAAACACTCAAAATATACAAAACTACTCCAAGAAAAACATTGCTACGTACAACCAACCCACACAAAATTTACTGCAATAATACACCAGAGAGAGAGAGAGAGAGAGAGAGAGAGAGAGAGAGAGAGAGAGCACATCCCCACCACCATACCATAGTAGAAGAGAGAGGGATGTGGCAGAACAGTACAGGCTGCCACCCCGTGTGAAGTCAACTCTCTAGCTGTTGGCAAATCCGAGCTGGTTTGAGTCCTGATTGGCCACTTTACGGAAGGCACGGAAGGCAAAGGCACACTGAACCTTGCACACGTGGTCATTGAGGATGGACTCGGGACTGTAAGACTGCGCAAGGTGGAAGCAGTTGTCGATCTTCAGGCTCTGGCAGACAGGCTGTACGGGTCAAAGAGAGAGAGAGAGAGAGAGAGAGAGAGAGAGTGTTAAGAGTGTTAATTTTCAAGACATTTATTCTTGGTTTCTGGCTAACTTTTTGATCTTTAAGGGAACTGGCAATCAAGTGGGCCTTTTTTTCATACTTTTTGTTATCCCTCTTGTATATAAAAAAAAATTGATAAATAAATAAATAAATAAAAATAATACTAATAATGGCCAATAAATCAATAAATCCAAAATGTTAACTAGAACTATCAATCAAGATATTTTTGAACAAAGGAATAACAAATGCAAACCTTCATTTCATCTTTATCTTAGAAAACTTAGGAAGAAAATTTAACTCAATGTTTATCGTGTGTCTTGGCCAAGGTCTGGATGATAGAGACAAATGTACTGCCAAAACTCAACCTAGATTTCAACAGACAGATAAGACAGGTGCACAAGACACCCCTTCCTTGGTACAGGTGCACAAGAACAGACAGATAAGACAGGTGCACAAGACTCACTCCCTCCTTGGTACAGGTGCACAAGGACAGACAGATAAGACAGGTGCACAAGACAGCCCTTCCTTGGTACAGGTGCACAAGAACAGACAGATAAGACAGGTGCACAAGACTCACTCCCTCCTTGGTACAGGTGCACAAGAACAGACAGATAAGACAGGTGCACAAGACAGCCCTTACTTGGTACAGGTGCACAAGAACAGACAGATAAGACAGGTGCACAAGACACCCCTTCCTTGGTACAGGTGCACAAGAACAGACAGATAAGAGACAGGTGCACAATACTCACTCCCTCCTTGGTACAGGTGCACAAGAACAGACAGATAAGACAGGTGCACAATACTCACTCCCTCCTTGGTACAGGTGCACAAGAACAGACAGATAAGAGACAGGTACACAATACTCACTCCCTCCTTGGTACAGGTGCACAAGAACAGACAGATAAGAGACAGGTGCACAATACTCACTCCCTCCTTGGTACAGGTGCACATGACACAGGGAGAGATGCGTTCAGCTCCACCAATATCAATGTTAGTCTTCCCCACGCCACATGACACGCGCTCCTTCCACAGCTCCAGGTTCACGCCAGGCAGGTCACGACACGACACTCGGGGGTTCCTGTGGGCCCAGGCATGGGTGAGGAGATGGCATTGTGTGTATTGACCTAGTTGTCTATTACAGGGTTGGAGTGGGGCTGGGTGCTCCTAGTGACCTGTCTCCATATCTACATTTACCCAAGTTTTCTTAAATTTGTGCATATTTTCTGTTATCTCAATTCATTCCAGATGTCCACCAAGTGTGTGTGTGTGTGTGTGTGTGTGTGTGTGTGTGTGTGTGTGTGTGTGTGTGTGTGTGTGTGTGTGTGTAGGGACGGTACTCACAGGAATGGGTCCGGCAGGTCAAACACAGACCGCTGTTCACTCTCCACATTATCACAGTTGTCACACAGAAGCTTGGCCAGAGTCACCTGTTGGGAAAAGGTTCCATTGAGACATCCATACCATTTGTTTGCTGGTATTACTACTACCACCACCACCAGTCAACACCCACCTTCCTGATCTCGGTGAGCTGGGGGTCGGTGAAGCGTACGAGAGG
>NC_059255.1:4435247-4437747 GCF_017591435.1 Portunus trituberculatus | reverse complement strand
AGCTAGACACTCAATAATCTACTTTTTCTCAGCAGTTTCTCTCAGCCATACATATTGAGAGGGCTCCAAATGTTGGCAGTAATGTTGTGAAGTGTTCCAGACATGAGTGAGAGGTAAGGAGTGTTTTGCAGTCAGTCAGGTGAGTCAAGGATACCTCACAGTTATTACAGATTTCATTGATTTCTCCTGTTGTTTGTTTGGTGTATGAGCATTACTGGCCTTTGTGTGTGTGTGTGTGTGTGTGTGTGTGTGTGTGTGTGTGTGTGTGTGTGTGTGTGTGTCTGTCTGTCTGTCTGTCTGTCTGTCTGTCTGTCTTGCCTGGTACTCACACAGCCTGGCACAGACCCACCATGAAAAATTATACGAGTGAATGGCAGTGTGTGATTACTAGTACACACACACACACACACACACACACACACACACACACACACACACACACACACACACACACACACACACACACACACACACACAGCTTGCTCAGCCCTATGGCAGTGTATGGTGGGTAAATCAATCACTGCCTAGTAAATGCACAGCTTGATAGAAACCTTTTAAGCCCCAAGGAAGCACACACACACACACACACACACACACACACACACACACACACACACACACACACACACACACACACACACACACACACACACACACACACACACACACACACACACGGAGCCTATTTTTACCCCCAATACTCACTGCGTTGCCACAGTCGTTGCTCCTGTTCCCTCATGACGCCCCAAGCCTTCACCCCGACATTGAAACAGTCACTCAGTAGCTCCTCTGCCTCTCTCATCACTCGCGGACTCACTTCCTCCTCCGACCCGCGCCCCACTAGAGCTTGCATCAGGTCAGAGGTCACGGGTCTCCGCCCTCGGGTCGTGGCGTGGCCCAGGGTGGGTCTGTGTTGGCTGCCAGTCAGTGTTGGTCTGGGTCTGGGTCTTGGTCGTTGCTGTGTTTGTCTTTTGCGTCGGTGCTGTGGTGTGTTGGCTAGAATGTGTGTGTATGCATTAGTGCCCTGGGTGTGTGTGTGTGTGTGTGTGTGTGTGTGTGTGTGTGTGTGTGTGTGTGTGTGTGTGTGTGTGTGTGTGTGTAAGAGGAGGACTGGCTAAGGGCAACAAAAATATAAAGGAAAAAGGCCCTGTCGCCAGTTTCCTTATACAGCTAAAAGAATTAACTTAAGGACAGGGACAAATGTGTGTGTGTGTGTGTGTGTGTGTGTGTGTGTGTGTGTGTGTGTGTGTGTGTGTGTGTGTTCTGAAAGGTATCTACAAATTTGTCCATCACACGTCAAGTAACATCCTAAGTGAGTGAGTGTTGTCATCATGGAATACTGTTGTTAATATTGTCTTGCTTGTGTCCTCAATGAAAAACAAAAACAAAAAACGTCAAGTCATTTTTAGTCTTTTTTTTTTTTTACCAAACAAACACTTAACTTCTCTTTCTGTCGTGTGTGTACACGTGTGTGTGTGTGTGTGTGTGTGTGTGTGTAATTCACTGTTTGATCTGCTGCAGTCTCTGACGAGACAGCCAGACGTTACCCTACGGAACGAGCTCAGAGCTCATTATTTCCGATCTTGGGCTAGGCCTGAGACCAGGCACACACCACACACCGGGACAACAAGGTCACAACTCCTCCATTTACATCCCGTACCTACTCACTGCTAGGTGAACAGGGCTACACGTGAAAGGAGACACACCCAAATATCTCCACCCGGCTGGGGAATCGAACCCCGGTCATCTGGCTTGTGAAGCCAGCGCTCTAACCACTGAGCTACCGGGCCGTGTGTGTGTGTGTGTGTGTGTGTGTGTGTGTGTGTGTGTGTGTGCATGAGTTTCATCAGTGTAAGCAGTGATACAAATCTTAATTTTCTTCCCTATCTATGCAGAGGAGCCAGTGTGCCAGTGTGTGTACCAGTGTGCCAGTGTGTGCACCAGTGTGTGTACCAGTGTGCCGGTGTGCGTACCAGTGTGCCAGTGTGTGTGCCGGTGTCCCAGTGTGTGTACCAGTGAGCCAGTGTGTGTGCCTGTGTGCCAGTGTGTGTACCAGTGTACCAGTGTGTGTGCCAGTGAGCCAGTGTGTTTACCAGTGTGTGCGCCAGTGAGCCAGTGTGTGTACCAGTGTGCCAGTGTGTGTACCAGTGAGCCAGTGTGTGTGCCAGTGTGCCAGTGTGTGTGCCAGTGTGTGTACCAGTGTGCTAGTGTGTGTGCCTGTGTACCAGTGTGTGTACCAGTGTGCCAGTGTGTGTGCCTGTGTACCAGTGTGCCAGTGTGTGTACCAGTGTGCCAGTGTGTGTGCCAGTGAACCAGTGTGTGTGCCAGTTTGTGTGCCTGTGTACCAGTGTGTGTACCAGTGTGCCACTGTGTGTACCAGTGAGCCAGTGTGTGTGTGTTGGTGTGCCAGTGTGTGTGTGTGTGTCGGTGTGTGTGTGTGTGTGCCAGTGTTCCAGTGTGGCAGTGTGGTGGTGAGCCTGACACAGCGGGTGAAGTCATT
>NC_059255.1:4425247-4432747 GCF_017591435.1 Portunus trituberculatus | reverse complement strand
TCTCATCCTCAAACATTTTATTGGTCATGGATTCAGAAATGGCCGTGTCCTCATTCTGGGCGTGGGAGCTGATCAGGCCCTTCAGCACCTGGTCAAACTTGTCATGCTCGTAAAGGTCAAATGGAGCATAGAAGGTGTCTGTGATGGGACGCTCCACCTTCTCCTCCTGATGATAAAGAAAACATTTTAAGCCACAGGGGAAATGAAGGTGATTTTGTCCAAACATTCAAGTGAGCCTTTTATTTATTTATTTTTTTCTTTTCTTTGTTTTTTGCCGTTCGCTGGTTCTCTTCACTTCATATATAAAAAAAATCCATTCAGCCAGTTTGCCACAAGACAGACTCACTATGCAGACAACTGTGATGGAGAAAGATAACAGGACAAGGAACACAGCATTAACAGGACAAGAAACAGCATTAACAGGACAAAGAACACAGCATTGACAAGACAAGGAACACAACATTAACAGGACAAAGAACACAGCATTAACAGGACAAGGAACACAGCATTAACAGGACAAGAAACAGCATTAACAGGACAAGGAACAGTATTAAGAGGACAAGGAACAGCATTAAGAGGACAAGGAACAGCATTAAGAGGACAAGGAACAGCATTAAGAGGACAAGGAACAGCATTAAGAGGACAAGGAACAGCATTAACAGGACAAGGAACAGCATTAAGAGGACAAGGAACACAGCATTAACAGGACAAGAAACAGCATTAACAGGACAAGGAACAGCATTAAGAGGACAAGGAACAGCATTAACAGGACAAGGAACACAGCATTGACAAAACAAGGAACACAGCATTAACAGGACAAGGAACACAGCATTAACAGGACAAGAAACAGCATTAACAGGACAAGAAACAGCATTAACAGGACAAGAAACAGCATTAAGAGGACAAGGAACAGCATTAAGAGGACAAGGAACACAGCATGAATGACTTACATCAAAGTATGCCACAGTGTTGGGCATAAGGGACGCCACAAATTTGAGTGCTTGCGAAGACACAGAGTTGGCAATCCCGGCGTTGATGTTGATGTCGTAACCAGCAAAGAATCCAGACGACTGCAGCGCCAGACCGTACTTCTCTATGATGCCCTGTGTCGGGGAAGCAAAACTGGTCACACACACACACACACACACACACACACACACACACACACACACACACACACACACAGTAGTATAAGAGTAAAGCCCTTTTCTCAAATTTTTCTGCTCTTTACCTCCACCATTTCAAAAAGGCTTTATTTGAATTTATGCAAGTTTTTTAAGGGTGTTTTTATGGTTCTAGAGGCAGAGTGACAAGATTTCTGCATCATTAACTGCAGAAACACTCTTGAAAACCTGCTAGTCATCCCTGCGGCCCTTGAAAACAGTCATGGTGAGAGAATAAACCATTTTTAAGCAAGTTTTTATGATTTTCGAGACAAAGTAACAATATTTCTACATCATTAACTGGAGAAACACTCTTGAAAACCCTGCCAATCATTCCTGTGGCCTTTGAAAACATTCGTGGTGAGAGAGCAAACCATTTCTGAATCGGAGTCTCATACCTGGCCAAGAATGGAGGGCAGAAACTCAGTGTAGGTGATGTGCTGAAGAGTTGCTCCCACAATCCTGCGTGCCTCCTGAAACACTTGCTCGTCAGTCCAGTGTGCGTTGAGGTCTGAGAGGAACACGGCAATTCGGTTGTGCTCCCTGACAAACAGCTGGTGCATTGACGCCAACCCTATGTGCTCGTTCACCCGCACGTCACCTGATTTGAAACATCTGAGAGAGAGAGAGAGAGAGAGGTTTAATATTGGTGTGGGGAGTAGATGGTTGTCAAAGCTTAATAGTACGGTAATAATTGGTGTATTTATTGACATGCAAGCTGACACACACACACACACACACACACACACACACACACACACACACACACACACACACACACACACACACACACACACACACACACACACACACACACACACTCTTTTATTTCTTCCTCGTCTTTTCTGCTTCCTGTTCTTTCACACACCCACACATGCACCTCCTCCTCCTCCTCCTCCTCCTCCTCCTC
The DNA here is from genome assembly GCF_017591435.1 of Portunus trituberculatus. Lineage (NCBI taxonomy): Eukaryota > Metazoa > Arthropoda > Malacostraca > Decapoda > Portunidae > Portunus > Portunus trituberculatus. The sequence goes on along the minus strand of NC_059255.1, from coordinate 4,430,674 downwards.
CTCCTCCTCCTCCTCCTCCTCCTCCTCCTCCTCCTCCTCCTCCTCCTCCTCCTCCTCCTCCTACTACTACTACTACTACTACTACTACTACTACTACTACTACTACTACTACCACACACACACATATCGTACTTAAATCTTCCAGTGGTCTTGCAGTCAATCTGGTTCGTGTCTTCCATGAGTATCTGAGTGTTTGCCGGGCCTCGCTGGACCTTCAGGAGGCCACCGGAAAAGGCACGCAGTTCGTCGCTCTCCTCCTTGCTGGAACCGTAGATCACTGAGCCGTCAATGAAGGAGGTCACCTGGTTGATCTGCTCCCGTGGGCCTGTGTCGGGTGGCAGCAGCAGTAAGGGATAGATAGATAGATAGATAGATGCAAAGATAAATAGATACTGTACTTTATTTACTACAAGAACATGTTGATTAAATGTCTTACTTAACATTGAAAGCTTGGCCCAGATAGATAGATAGATAGATAGATAGATAGATAGATAGATAGATACTTAATTGACTACAAGAATATGTTAATAAAATGCCTTACTTAACATTGAAAGCTTGGCCCAGATAGATAGATATATAGATAGACAGATAGATAGATAGGTTGTTTATTGACTAGAATACATGCCAACAAAATGCCTTAATTATCATTGAAAGCTATGAGTATCTTGAAACATTTCCTCACTGCACCTTTTCTATTGTGAAAGGACTCTAGTTGAAGTGACACGGATCTTCAACGGTGTTTCTGTAATTGTAGTGACATGTTAGCACGTTTTCTGCATTATCAACTGGACAAATGCTAATGGTCTCTGTGTTCTTAGAGAGAGAGAGAGAGAGAGAGAGAGAGAGAGAGAGAGAGAGAGAGAGAGAGAGAGAGAGAGAGAGAGTGTCTATGTGTTGTACAATCCCTAATGAAAGACAAGCCAGCAGAGAGTGTACGAGTGAGACAAGCCACAGTGCCTACCTAGAGTGCATCCAGTCCTGGGGGCAGTGCCAGAACGTACATATTCTTGGCACTTCTGCTTGAGTGGGGAGTAGACAGGGTCGTTGTCTGGCAGCCTGATTGGGTAACACTCCGGGTGGAAGTCTCGGAAGTTCACGCCACAGCACCGCAGACGCTGGCCAATGTAGCCTGTGTGTGGCCAGCCGTGGGGGTGATTATGTTAGCTAATAAGATAAAAGACAGGACAGCAAGAGCATACAAGTAGAAAGAAATTGATAAATACTATAATAAGACCCAGATTGGAATATGCAGGACCCCTCATAAAAAGAAACACTTAAGGAAATTGGAGAGACTACAAAAAATGGCTACAAGAATGGTTCCAGAATTTGAAGGGATGACATATGAGGAGAGACTAAAGGCTATGGATCTACCAACCATAGAACAGAGAAGGGAGAGAGATCTCATACAAGTTTATAAATTGATCAATGGAATGGACCAAGTGGATAATGAGAAACTAATCCCGAGAGAAGAATATGACATTAGAAGCACAAGATCACATTGTAAAAAGCTGAGGAAGGGAAGATGTCTGAGAGATGTTAAAAAATTGAGTTTCCCACAAAGATGTGTAGAGACTTGGAACAGTTTGAGTGAGGAAGTGGTGTCAGCAACGAGTGTGCAGAGCTTTAAAGAAACATTGGATAAGTGTAGATATGAAGACAGGGCCACACCAGCGTAAAGCCCACGCCCTGGAAAACTACAACTAGGTAAATACACACACACACACACACACACACACACACACACACACACACACACACACACACACACACACACACACCTGCCATCTGTGGTGTGTGAGCCAGGTCGTGTGAGATGAACTGGCCAAACACGGCAGCAACAGACGTCATGAACTTGTGAGGGGTGTCGTGGTCGCGGTGCATGGCCAGGCTGACGGCGCGTGCTGACGGCAGGAAGTCCCCGGAGGCAGCCTGGCGGGGAACAGCCACACCATCGCCATAGTCCGCCGGCAGGAAGCGGAGGTAGCGAGTGTTGGCGTTGCCCCATCGAGGGTTCTGCACGTTGTTACAGTAACCATTGAAGGCGCGGTACTTGCGGGGCTGGCAGGGGAAGTCCACCTCCACCGGGCACTGGTCACCAAGCACTGTTCCCCGCACGTCAGCAGTGGGCAACCCATAGCTCACCTGGTCCCTCTCCAGCCGGAACCTGCACACACAAACACCCACACCGTCACTCTCACTTACAGTTGACTTCCTGGCAGAGACTTAAACCTGAGACTCCAGATCTTCATTTCCTTATCTTGCAAGCCTGTGGAGGACCTCATGTGCTTTATAATCGTAATATAAATTTTGATTTGCCCAGAATTGATCTAATTTTGCCTCAGATTTCGTTATGGAGGTTGCTGAAACTACCCACACAGGCAAAAGGTTCGGAGAATTTACTACCCGACATGGAGAGGCATATATTTCCTGACACTTAATCTGGATCTTGGCTTCAAAAGTGAATTTCCTCTACTTATTCTGACTTCATTGCATTTCACCACTCCCTTGCAACATATCTCATCATATTGTCCGGTCAGAATCTCGAAGGCGTCAATCACACCTCACCATGTCCTGTTAAGCTCACCACACCACCCACTCCTAATGATAAACACAGTGAATATGGAAACACATTATAGTACTGGTGGGTAAGCTAATCCAGCCACCACCAGCACTGTCATTTCAAAGGTGCATTCATTGTATAAGCAGTAAGTTGAAGCACTGTGCCACTGTAGCCTGTATCAACCTCTAGTAACATCACCTCCCTGCTCTCCACCACCAGCAATGTCATTCCAAAGGTGCATTCATTGTATAGGCAGTAAGTTGAAGCACTGTCACCTCTCTGCTCTCGTCACTTACTGTTGTGCAGTGTACTTCGTGGCTTCCTCTGAGATGAGAGCGATTCTGGAGATGTTCTTGGCCACAACCTTAGTCTTGTGAGAGGCGGCCATGAACCAGGCGGGTGTGCCGGGGACCTGCCGCGCCCCTGTAATGTGAAGGTGTGAGGCATTACTAGAGTTAAGCCTATGTGTAAGAATATGATGGCACAGTGTGAGGCATTACTAGAGAGAGAGATAGGCCTACAAGAGTGACATTCTCTCTATATAAAACATGCCTATTTTTTTTATGTGACGGGAAAGCTGGCCAAGGGCAACGGAAAATGGATGAAAAAAGGGTCCACTGAGTTGCCAGCTCCCTTGCAGGTCCGAGAGGGTTGGTAAAAAAAAATGGATAAATGTTCTGAAATCTCCCTCTTAAATGAAATGAAGTCATATTATTCAAAGCAAAGCAACACACACACACACACACACACACACACACACACACACACACACACACACAGAGAGAGAGAGAGAGAGAGAGAGAGAGAAAAAGAGAGAAAGAGACAAAGACAGACAGAGAGAGAGAGAGAGAGAAAGAGAAATAAAGAGACAAAACAGAGAGAGAGAGAGAGAGAGAGAGAGAGAGAGAGAGGAGACACTCACCACTCTGGTATATTGCTGGCTCAATAGTGTCGAATCTCTCGTTGACAGCCAGAGCAGCTTGGTGAACGAAGTTGCCCATGTCACGGAAACTGATGTGCGGCATTGTCACGTGGGGACCTGCGGGACAACACTCAATGACACACACAATGAAAGAATGCTTGGATAAAGAATAAGGACCTGTAGCGCAACACTCAGCAACACAATGAAAGAATGCTTGGATAAAGGATAAGGACCTACAGCGCAACACTCAGCAACACACACAACGAAAGAATGCTTGGATAAAGGATAAGGACCTACAACGCAACACTCAGCAACACACACAACGAAAGAATGCTTGGATAAAGGATAAGGACCTACAACGCAACACTCAGCAACACACACAACGAAAGAATGCTTGGATAAAGGATAAGGACCTACAACGCAACACTCAGCAACACACACAATGAAAGAATGCTTGGATAAAGGATAAGGACCTACAGCGCAACATCAGCAACACACAGAATGAAAGAATGCTTGGGTAAAGGATAAGGACCTGTAGCGCAACACTCAGCAACACACAGAATGAAAGAATGCTTTGGATAAAGGATTAGATGGACAGGATGGTATAATATATTGGATAAATGGATGGGCAACATTTTAAAGTATGGATAAATGGTTTTTTTTTTTTTTCGTTCTTTTTATTTAAGAGTGAGAATTGGTCAAAGGTAAGAAAAATGTAAACAAATAAATGCTATCTCAGTCACCAGTCTCCTTTATAAAGCTGAGAATTAGCCAAAGGTTAGGGAAAAATGTCTTGAAATCTCTCTCTTGTATGGTGTGGTGTGGTGTGGTGTGTGTGACTGATGTGAGAGCCTGTTAGAGATTAATGATTGTTGTATGGGTGGAGAGAGAGAGAGAGAGAGAGTGAGTGAGTGAGTGAGTAAGTATTTGATCGATGGATGAATTGAGTGAGTGAGAGAGCATTCGATAGATAAATAAATCGATAAAACACAATACCTTACAAAGAATGATAAAGTGTGTGGCAGTTTTACCAGACAAGTGAACTAATAATTGTATGACACTTTTAACAGTCTAACAATGTCTCACTAATCCACCAACACATACACAACAAACTCAGACAGTCACAGTTTAATGATAGGTAGAAAACAGTTGTCTGAAGCCACTTACCTGAAGGAATAGGGTCGATATCTACAGGTAAAGGAAAACCTGATGTTCCGAGAGGGATTTGCTGAAGTGATCTCTCTTCTCTACCTCCTCCTGCTTCTCCTCCTCCGCCCCACACCTCCATGCCCGCCACAGCCAGCCACACACACCACCATGTCGCCATAAATGCTGTCACACACACTCTGAAAAGTATATTGAAAGGTTACAAAGTTTTCAGGGTAAGTCAGGATGTAAATAATGAGTTTTAGCCCCTTCAGTACTGGGACACATTTTTATCTTGAGGTTTCTGTACGATTAGACCATTTTATTGACATTAGCAAGGGTCTATGGAGGTCTGAAGATTAATGGCCACAGTCTTCACTATTTTAATCCCTTCAATACTGGGACACATTTTTACCTTGAGATTTGTGTACCATTAGACTATTTTATTGACATCAGGAAGGGTCTGTGGAAGGCAGAAGATTAATGGCCACAGTGAGAGAGATATGAGAACAGGTCAGGGTCATTAGTGGGGCATATGATATTGTGTTGGGTTTAAGTTTGGTCATAAAAATTGAACCAGGTTTAAATGAAGTGTGATGCAGGTCTTGAAGTGGTACAGGGAGAGAATAAGGATAATATTAGCAAAACTTTCAGGGTACACACACACACACACACACACACACACACACACACACACACACACACACACACACACACACACACACACACACAACAAAGGATAACTCAATAACACATGAAGAAACTGAATATATTTGTTGCTTGCACTCATTCCCTGTTC
>NC_059255.1:4407747-4410247 GCF_017591435.1 Portunus trituberculatus | reverse complement strand
TCTCTCTCTCTCTCTCTCTCTCTCTCTCTCTCTCTCTCTCTCTCTCTCTCTCTCTGTGTGTGTGTGTGTCGATGTGTAACGCAACAAGAACACTTACGCAATGCTCCACAAGGCGAGGCGAGGCGAGGCAACAAGACGAGGCAAGGCAAGGCAAGGCAAGACGAGGCGAGGCGCGGCGTTCTGACCTCTAATTGGCGGTTTAGAATGTCGTCACAACCTTGGCTTCCTGTGATTGGCTCATTGACGCTCTGCCACGCCCTGCTGACTGACCTCTTTCCTCCCTCAATCTCTCCCTCTCCCTCCCTCCCTGGGTGTATACAGGCTAGCGTGGCGCGGAGTGACCGTGGCGAGTTTTGCAGGTCATATGATATTCTCGGTCTGATATACACTGCCAAGGTGAAATATGTACCTGGCTTAGCCCATTCAGTACTCAGACGCATTTTCACCTTGAGTTTTGGGTACAATTAGACCATTTTGTTGACATTAGCAAGGGTCTATGGAGGTCAGAAGATTGATGGCCACAGTCTTCACTATTTTAATCATTTCAGTACTGGAACGCATTTTTACCATGAGTTTTGTGTACCATTAGACCATTTTATTGACTTTAGTAAAGGTCTATGGAGGTCAGAAGGTTAATGGCCACAGTATTCACTATTTTAACCCCTTTAGTACTGGAACGCATTTTTACCATGAGTTTTGTGTACCATTAGACCATTTTATTGACATTAGGAAAGATCTATGGAGGTCAAAAGGTTGATGGCCACAGTCTTCACTATTTTAATCCCTTTAGTACTGGGACACATTTTTAACTTGAGTTTTGTGCCATTAGACCATTTTATTAACATTAGGAAGGGTCTATGGATGTCAGAAGACTAATGACCACAGTCTTCACTATTTTAATCCCTTTAGTACTGGGACACATTTTTAACTTGAGAGTTTTGTACCATTAGACCATTTTATTGACATTAGGAAGGGTCTATGGATGTTCAGAAGACTAATGACCACAGCCTTCACCACTTTAAACCCCTACATAAGCCTTCTGAAGGTTCGTAAAGTCACCAAAACGGTCACCAGAATGAATATGAAGATGCGTCCTAATACTAAAGAGATCAAAGGTACATTAGTGAGATCTCGCGTGTATGTAACCTTCCACACCCTTGCCAGGCTCGCGTATTGACCCTGAGAGGTGTGTGTTGCGTGTGTGTGGGGTGTGTTGTGTGTGTTGAAGAGTTTTGGTTTGAGAATGCACTGTCGAGGTTCAAAGGCTAGTGTTGTGTCCAGGTGAGATGTGTACCCAGGTGTGGTGTGAGTTAATTAATGCCAGGATCACCTTTCCTTGGTTTTGGGTGTATTGCTTAAGTTTTTAGTGTAATATTCTGTATTTTAATGGTCAATTAACCTATCTATTTGTTTATTTATTTGTTTGTTTATTTATCTATTTATTTATCTCTGTCTGTCTGTCTGTCTGTCTGTCTACCTATATATCTTTATTTCTATTTATTTATCTATCTATCTATGTATCTGTCTGTCTGTCTGTCTATATATCTATCTTTCTATCTATCTATCTATCTATCTATCTATCTATTTATCTATCTATGCGAGCTTGCAGACACTGGCCAGGTCTACACACAGCCTTCTGCCTCCCCTGGGTGTTGTATTTGATGTTTCTATTGAGTGTACGAGTGAGAATCTTGGTGAAATAGTGTATATATCGCATACAAATCTTCAAATACACTATGTAGGGGTGTTGTGTGTGTGTATGAGTGTACTTGGGGTGTCAAATCTCCGTTTGAAACACTTTTGCGAGTTAATGTGGGTGTTGGTGTGTGTTTTCTTTCGCAGTGTGTACTACCTGGGTGTACTGCACAGGTGAGATAACCTTGTGGGTGTATTAGGTGAACTGGGTAAATGGAATGTGGAGTAAGGTTGATCGAGGTGAAGAATTGTCAGCATTCAGAAACGCTCTGCTCTCTCTTGTTACTGTGCCTCTAGAATCATAAGAACCTCCTTAATAATGCTTTACTCTCACCACGACTGTTTTCCAAGGCCACAGAGATGACTAGCTGGGTTTTTCAAGCGTGTTTATCCAGTTAATAATGCAGAAATCTTGTCACTCTGTCTCTAGAACCATAAAAACACCTTAAAAACTCGTGTAATTTAAATAAAACTTCTTGAAAATCGTGGAGGTGAAGCGCAGTGTTTGAAAATACGACCCCTAGCAGTCAGTACCATTTAGTGACTTTATAACAGCTTCAGAAACTTATGTGGGGGATTAAAATAGTGAAGACTGTGGCCATTAACCTTCTGCCCTCCATAGACCCTTGCTAATGTCAATAAAATGGCCTAGTGGTACACAAAACTCATGGTAAAAATGTGTCCCAGTACTGAAGGGATTAAAATAGTGAAGACTGTGGCCATTAACCTTCTGCCCTCCATAAACCCTTGCTAATGTCAATAAAATGGCCGAATGGTACACAAAATTCTTGGTAAAAATGCGTCC
>NC_059255.1:4385247-4402747 GCF_017591435.1 Portunus trituberculatus | reverse complement strand
GTGTGTTTCCTATTAATTTGATTTTTTTTTTTTCTTAATATTTTTCTTTTCCGATATGATTTGACATTCTTACTCATATTTTTGTCATTTTTTTTCCTCATATTTTCTTATTTTTTCTCTTGTTTTTTCATGTCTATATCTTCACCAATGCATTCTGGGTACTTTCCTCGGCAAATTCCGGCATTTTCAACATTCTCACACTTCCCTTTCATTTCCCAACATTTTTTCTGGTAATACTGGTGCAGAATTTCCCGTGCCTTCAATTTCCTGCATCTTTAATTAATTTCCATCATGGTTTTGGTGATTTTGGTGAAATGATCTGGTTTTATTGAAGAGGGAGGTTTGAAGACATTTGTTCCACTTTTGGCTAATATTTTTGGCTCTGTAAGGGGACTGGCACCTGAGTGGGTCTGTTTATCTTTAGATTTTTGTTGCCCTTAGCCAGTTCTCTCTTACATTTTAATAATAAAAAATGTTTAGCTTGTTGGTGGTGTTGTGTTGTGTGTTGGTGGGTGTGGGTGTTGTGGTGGTGAGTGATGTGAGTGTATGTGGTGTTGCAGTGTGTGTGTGTGTTGTGGTGTTGTGAGTGGTGAGTGATGTATATGGTGCTGCAGTGTGTGAGTGTTGTGATGGAAGTAAGATGTGGGTGTGAGTGAGTGGTATTGTGGTGGGTGGTGTCAAGGTGAGTGTTGGTGGTGGTGAGTGGTGTTGCAGTGTGTGTGGCATCACTTCCTTGGTGCCTGGAGGTGGTTCGGTGCATCGGCAAAGGTGTACTTGAGTCTGAATGCCTCGGCCACCAGCAGACTGATTTCTGTGTCGGACCAGGAGGACGTCGGGAGGTTCTGGAGCAGCAACATTAGACCCTGGGGGAGATACAAGAGAAGGTTAGGTTAGGCTAGGTAAGGTAAGGTTAGGCTAGGCTAGGTAAGGTAAGGTTAGGTTAGGTTAGGTTAGGTTACATTAAGTTAGGTGAGGAAGGCAGCACACACACACACACACACACACACACACACACACACACACACACACACACACACACACACACACACACCTGGAAGTCCCTCTGGTTCATGAGATGCGGAGAGAAGTAGGTGAGGAAGGCGGCACACACGTACAGCACAAAGTGAGAGAATCCATCAGGTTCGGCGTGCAGTGTGTCCCAGAGCCTGACGGTGCAGCCGAGGGGCATCTCACGCATCAGCAAGTTGTTGAACCACCGGAATGAAAACTGCAGGTAGTCTATCTCCTGTCTGGCCAAGTGCTGATGCAGATTCACTGGGAAAAGGTGCAGTCATTCACCATTAGTGCTTTCTCTCTCTCTCTCTCTCTCTCTCTCTCTCTCTCTCTCTCTCTCTCTCTCTCTCTCTCTCTCTCTCTCTCTCACACACACACACACACACTCACCATCTATCCTCTTCATGAGTTCTCCGAGTTGCTGGACTTTGCTTTGTATTCCTGGCTGTGCAAAAGTGTAGTTGTCTTGAATGCCATCCAGCAGCTTCGACATGCACCAGAAGCTGTCCGCCTCCACCACTGCCCGCTGATCCGCCTCGATTTTCTCCACCTCATATGTGTCTAGGTTCTCCTCTGCCCCAAGGTTAGGTTAGACAATATTTTACTTTCTTTTAATGGAGAAAATGTAAAAGGAAATGGCCCACTTGTTTGCCAGTCCCCTAGAAGGTTGAGTTAGCCCCCTCATGTCTATCTAAGCTCTCCTCTGCCCAAGGGTTAGATTAGGAAATATTTTAGTTTCTTTTAATGGAGAAAATGTAAAAGAAAATGGCCCACTTGTTTGTCAGTCCCCTAAAAGATTAACCCCTTCAGTACTGGGACACATTTTTACCTTAAGATTTGTGTATGATTAGACCATTTTACTGACATTAGGAAGAGAGAGAGAGAGAGAGAGAGAGAGAGAGAGAGAGAGAGAGAGAGAGAGAGAGAGAGAGAGAGATTAACCAGAAAGAATTTTAATTAAGTTAAAGATGAAAATAGAGAGAGAGACAGAGACAGAGAGCAAAGGCTTTCAAAATACACACCAAAGAAAGAGAGAGACAGCAAAACCTTTCACAAAACAAGAGCTAAGACAAACGAAGGAGGAGCAACACAGGGAATCTCACCTTTAGGAATGACCTCGTGAAGGAAGACGATGAAGAAGGGCGTGACAAGGTCGTTGATGCCCTGCACGTAGCCCGAGGCAGGGTGGCGGATGGCCCAGATGTACAAAATGCGCTCAAACATTTCCTGCACGATGGTTTGTTGGAACAGAGGGATCAGCGGAGACATGCGCGGAATGTCAATGTGGATCTGTGGCCAAGAAAGTCGGGTTAGGTTGGGTTGGGTTAGGTTAGGTTAGGTTAGGTTAAGTTTGGTTAGGTTAGGTTAGGTTAGGTAAGGTAAGGTAAAGTGAGGTGAGGTGAGGTTAGGTTAGGTTAAGTTATGAAAGAAAGAGAGAAAAAGAAAGGAAAATAAGGTTAATGAAGGCAAGAAAGAGGAAAAAGAAAGATTTACACACAAAAAAAAAATGGAGGAAGAAAAAAGAATAGAAAATATTTAGAAGGAAAGGAAGAGAGAGAAAGGAATATTTTAAAATGACACTTACAGGAGAGAGAGAGAGAGAGAGAGAGAGAGAGATGGAACAAAATAGTTATTGAGAGAGGGAAAAAGACTGAATTCTCTCTCTCTCTCTCTCTCTCTACACACACACACACACGTACCTGTCTAAACGTGTCCTGGTGAATATCCTCGTGCCTGGTGCCGTAATACTGGTCCACAAAGCTCCAGTACTCTTCGCGTTTCCTCCGCAGTGTGTCCTCTCGCCTCTCAGAGTTTGCCGGGAGGTAACCCTGCCACACACACACACGGACATGTTTTCATCTTTAAGGAACTGGCAATCAAGTGGACATTTCTTTTCTTCTTGCCTCTCTCTCTCTCTCTCTCTCTCTCTCTCTCTCTCTCTCTCTCTCTCTCTCTCTCTCTCTCACTTTTTCTCTCTCCTTTTTATCGTTTCAGTGGCCATTTTTCTTTAAACAGTTTCCTTTGGCCATTTTTTCTCATATAAGAACACAGACAGACACACACACATAGACACACACATAGACACACACACACACACACACACACACACACACACACACACACACACACACACACACACACACACACACACACGACCCGGTAGCTCAGTGGTTAGAGCGCTGGCTTCACAAGCCAGATGACCGGGGTTGGATTCCCTGGCCGGGTGGAGATATTTGGGTGTCTCCTTTCACGTGTAGCCCCTGTTCACTGTTCACTGTTCACTGTTCACTGTTCACTGTTCAGTGTTCACCTAGCAGTGAGTAGGTACGGGATGTAAATCGAGGAGTTGTGACCTTGTTGTCCCGGTGTGTGGTGTGTGCCTGGTCTCAGGCCTATCCCAAGATCGGAAATAATGAGCTCTGAGCTCGTTCCGTAGGGTAACGTCTGGCTGTCTCGTCAGAGACTGCACCAGATCAAACACTGAAACACACACTGAAAAATCTCCCTTTAGCCATTTTCCCCTATATAAAATGCCAGACAGACACAAAGACACACACACTGAAAAACCTCGTCCACACATCTTTCCCTTGTATAAACCCTGACAGACACACACTGAACCCCGACAGACACACAGACCCGTACATTGAGTAATCTCCAGGCGACGGCACGGACTTGTGAAGGAATGCCAGACCAGGACAGTTTACGGAGCTCTGGCAAGGACGTGTTGGCTGCATTGATCACCTCCAAGAACTTCTCCGTCCTGGCCACATCACGCTCACTGTCTGCCGGGAGAGAGGGAGAGGGACATTGACTGGTTGAGAGAGAGGGAGAGGGACATTGACTGGTTGAGAGAGAGGGAGAGGGTAGAGAGAGAGAGATGATATGTTAGGTTAGATTTGTAAAGAGAGAGAGAGATGTTTAGATGTAACAAGGTGATAAAGTGTGTGTGTGTGTGTGTGTGTGTGTGTGTGTGTGTGTGTGTGTGTGTGTGTGTGTGTGTGTGTGTTAGAGAAATTAATACAATAAAATAACATTAATAACTTGATATAAAGATAGACAAGCTACTACTACTACTACTACTACTACTACTACTAAAAACACCTCCTTTTGTATTGCAGAGGTGAATGAGGACACAAGACCCAGAATGCAACACTAATGCAACCACTACAACACCACAGGCAACAAGGCAGTATGTATCTCCATGCTTTAGTGTTACAGCATTGCACAAGCCACACACACACACACACACACACACACACACACACACACACACACCAGTTCTACCTACTTCATACATGGCAATACAGAGGTGTGTGTGTGTGTGTGTCATGCATCACTGTATTAGGGACAAGAAGGGGTGCTACTACTACTACTACTACTACTACTACTACTACTACTACTACTATTTTTACTGTTAGTACACGCATAACCAAATACATGAGAGAGAGAGAGAGAGAGAGAGAGAGAGAGAGAGAGAGAGAGAGAGAGAGAGAGAGAGAGAGAGAGAGAGAAGGAAAAGGTTAACCAAAAAGAATTTAAATTAAGTGAACGATGAAAATGAGAGAGAGAGAGAGAGAGAGAGAGAGAGAGAGAGAGAGAGAGAGAGAGAGAGAGAGAGTCTAGGTGGTGGTGGTGGTGGTGGTGGTGGTGGTGATTGTAATGATTGTGGTAGACAGACTAAGCAGGCTAAGGAGATGGGGGGGATGCTTCTACTACTACTACTACTACTACTACTACTACTATTGGTGGTGTTACCGGAGGTGATGACAGGGGTCCGGGGGGTGACGGCAGCAGAGGGGTCAAGTCTGGAGAGAGGTAGGGTTCCCTCCACACCTACAACAACAACAACAACAACAACAAACAACAAGTCTTTAATTCTTTGGCATTTTTCTCATCATTTATTTCTTTATTTTTTTTATTGAGCAACGACAAAAACTGCCTCTGAATTTATGTTTTCCTTTTAAATTTCCTTTTTTCTTCCTTCTTGTTTCATTTCTTTTTTTCTTTCTTTTTTTTTCTATTTGACAAATGATAGTGTGTATATTTTAAGTCCATTTCCTTCTGTTATTATTATTACTATTATTATTTCATCTGTGTGTGTGTGCGTATGTGTATGTGTGTGTGTGTGTGTGTGTGTTTTCAATCATTCACGGTCGCCTGCTGGTCACCAAGTCAGTCTTCCCCATCATAGTGAACCCAGATAGACCGATCTTCAGATAGGACACACCACACCACACGCCACACGGGGACAGCGAGGCCACAACCCCTCCAATTGTATCCTACCTATTTACTGCTAGGTGAATACACCCTACACATTATAAAGCCTCTCCTGGGATTCAAATGTTGGCCCTCTCAGTTGTGAACCCTGTATGCTAACCAGTTCACTATGCTCTGTTTGTGTGTTTGTCAAAATCTACACAACTTTATGACTTTCTATAGGGACTGGGACCTTACATATACATCTTTATTACTCTCTCTCTCTCTCTCTCTCTCTCTCTCTCTCTCTCTCTCTCTCTCTCTCTCTCTCTCTCTCAGGCCTTCATAGTCTTTGAGATGTATCCCTCCTGCCTTACTGACTATTGAGAGAATTTGTGAGTGAGTGAGAGAGTGAGTGAGTAATGGAATGGTAGAGGAAGTTGTATGAGAGTCCAGTCTGGTATTAATGGTTAGTGCAAGCCTTTTAATGACACCCAAGTCTTTGATACACTTGTTCAAATAGTATATGTTAGTACACACCTTGAAACACTTACCAGGGTGTCATAGGTGTGTGTGTGTGTGTGTGTGTGTGTGTGTGTGTGTTGTGTTAATAGGTTTCATTTCACAATTTCCTGTTGATTCAGTCTCTGGAAACAAATAGACAAATACTTAAAGGGCTTATGAACACACACACACACACACACACACACCCTTAACACATACCAGGAGAGGAACAATGCAAACTGTAAGCTGGCGTCTCATCAACAACATCCTGCTGTAGTGGTGGGGAGTGGGAGGTGTGTGGGGGCTGGTGGTGGTGGTGGTGGTGGTGGAGGGGGTGGTGGTGGTGGTGGGGATGCAGCTCCGGCAGACTCTCGGAGGGTGAATTTGCCAGCAGTTGCCCCGACCGATGGCTGTTGATCACACTGAGGGCGGCCGACTGCACCATTCTGCTGGATATTTTGACGTCTGTGTGTGTGTGTGTGTGTGTGTGTGTGTGTGTGTGTGTATGATTGTCCAGGATTAGTAAAGTGCTTTTCTATCATTCTATTCTTTCATATTGTAACCTAACTTAACCTAACCTAATCTCTGTCTTTCAATCTCTTCTATTCTCTCACTCTCTCATTCTGTTGTATTCTGTTTATCTCCATCATGCAAGAGTTAACCAGTCCTCTTAATCCTTCACTCTCTCATTCTGTTCTGTGTCTCCTTCACCATTCACTGTTTACAAGCACCTTTCTCTCACCAGTAATCATGTACACCAACACCAGCTCAACACCATCACTGTCTCACCATTAACTCTTCACAGAACACCACACAACACCATTAACTGTCTACAATTATTTTTCTATTCATACAACACCAGCACAACACCACACAGCACTAATACCATCACTATATCTCACCATTAACTCTTCACGCAACACCACGCAACACAACACCATTATCTTTCACCACTAACTGCCTACAACCACCTTTTTCTTCACACACACCACACAACACCAACACCATTAACTATCAACAACCACCTTTCTCTCACACAACACCACACAACACCAACACAACACCACACAACACCACTATTACCGGATATGACGCAGAATTCATCATCACCGCAGTCCCACGCATCATTCACAGACTCTTGATAGTCCTGAAAGCTGTCTGTGGTCTCTGGTTTTCGTGGTCCACCCTCCTTCCGTGGACTGGACCTGTAATGGTTCACTGTTATTTAGACACCTTCATTCAACAGGGAAGGACTGTCAGGCTTAATATAAAACCCTTCAGTACTAGGATACATTTTTATATTCATTCTGGTGGCTATTTGGTGATTTTGTACAGCTTCAGAAACTCATGTAGGGGTTGAAATGGTGAAGACTGGCCATTAATCTTCTGACCTTCAAAGACCCTTCCTAATGTCAAAACTGGCATTTTTATATTCATTCTGGTGACTATTTGGTGATTTTGTACAGCTTCAGAAACTCATGTGGGGGGTTGAAATGGTGAAGACTGTGGCCATTTATTTTCTGACCTTCAAATGTCAAAACTGGCATTTTTATATTCATTCTGGTGACTACTTGGTGATTTTGTACAGCTTCAGAAACTCATGTGGGGATTGAAATGGTGAAGACTATGGCCATTAATCTTCTGCCCTCCATAGACCCTTGCTAATGTCAATAAAATGGTCTAATGGTACACAAATCTCAGGTTAAAAATGTGTCCCAGTATTAAAGGGATTAACTAAACACACTCTGACAGCCTCCAACACACTCTGACAGCCCCCAACACATCCTGACAGCCCCGAACACATCCTGACAGCCCCCCAATACACCCAGACACACCCATACTTGCCTGGGTGAGTGGGTGATGGGCGGATGCATTGCTCCATACACTGCTCGCATTCTGGAAAAATTAATGAGGAAATTTTTGAATCTATCGAGAAGAGGGACTAAATCTTTGTGCCATTTCTGTAGGCAAAATTGACGAGTGTATTCTAAAACGCCTTGTTCTCTCACTAGGACAGTTTTCAAAGGCCTCACAGGTTTCTCAAGACAGTTTTTCCTCTTAACAAACTAGAAATCTTGCCAATTCATCACCAGAACCATAAAAACACCCTTAAAAACACAAATAGAGACAATTGCCAGGTTTTCTCCTTTAAATACACTAGAAATCTTGCCAGGACCATAAAAACACGCTTAAAAACACGACTGGAGCCCTCGGAAAGCAGTGATGGTGAGAGAACACTGACTTTTAGAAAACAGCCCTTAATTTCCCTCAGTTTTCCTTAAATTTTCCCTCGAGACTTTTAATTTTTTCCCTGCTAAGCCCTGCAAGGTAACGATAACAGGTGATGTGTGAGTGATATATTTTCCCTTTTTCCTGCAAGTTTTCCCTAAGACCCTAATATTTTTCCTGCTAGCCTGATGTGTGTGATGCAATTTTCCAGTCTGTAGTGAAAACTGGCAATTTTTTCCCTAATTTCTGTAGCAAACAAGGAAATCACCATATTTTCCCTTTTTTTTCCTGCAAGTTATCCCTAAGACCGTAATATTTTCCCTGCTAGCTTTACAAAATGACAATAACAGCTGATGTATGAATAAGGGAAAACTAGTCATATTTCAGGGCCTTTCAATGTCATTTTTCCCTGATTTTAGGCCCTTACCAATAGTTTCCCTTGAAGAGCCCTGAATGGTGATAGTCCGCCACACAACAAGAATATGAAAAAGGGGAGCTGTTCTTAAGGGCCCTGTTTCCCTGCAGTTACCCACCACACCCTGATTTTCGCCCCTTACCACTAGTTTTTGCCCTGTAATTTCCCTTAAAAAGCCCTGAAAACTGGGGATTCACTGCCACATAACAGGACAGTAAGGAAAATGGGAGGTGTTCTTCAGGGCCCTGTTTCCTGTTTCCTGGACTTATCTATCATTTTCCCTTATTTTCACTAGTTTTCCCTATAATTTCCCTTAAAAAGCCCTGAAAACTGGGGATTCACTGCCACATAACGGGACAGTAAGGAAAATGGGAGGTGTTTTTCAGGGCCCTATTTTTCCCTGTTTCCCTGGACTTACCCGCCTGGGACCTTGCTATTCTTGCGCCAAAAGTTCCTGCCATTCTGCGGATCCACTGATTGCATCTTCCGCAGCTCTGGAAGGGGAAAAAAAACACGCCAGATACTCGAAGGGTAAGAGTTTCCTGTCACTACACCATGTTTGCCAACACGCACTATGGCCACCCCAGAGAGACACCCTTGCTTTCTCTTTCTCCATTTATTTTGTTTGTCTTGTATCTTGACTCGTTTTCTATATTTTTTGTGAATTCTGTGTTATTTTCTGTATATGATTCCACAGGTGTTTATTTCTTGGCATGTGTGTGTTTGTGAGAATTAATTTGTTATGGAAGGGGTTATCGTCATCTGGTAACTCTGCCTATAAGATTTGGGGGAAGAAATTATATACAAAAAAATAATAATAAATAAATTAGTAATGAAATATAATAGAAATTCGTCTTTTTAGCTATTTTTCCTATTTTTATATTGTACTACACGCACTATGGCCACCCCAGAGAGACACCCTTGCTTTCTCTTTCTCCATTTATTTTGTTTGTCTTACATCTTTACTCATTTTCTATATTTTTTGTTAATTCTGCGTTATTTTCTGCATATGATTCCACAGGTGTTTATTTCTTGCTATGTGTGTGTTTGTGAGAATTAATTTGTTATGAAAGGGGCCATCTTAATCTGGTAACTCTGCCCACAAGATTTGAGGAATAGAAATTATATAGAAAAAAAAAATAAGAATAAATAAATTAGTAATGAAATATAACAGTAATTCGTCTTTTTATCTATTTTTCCTATCTTTATTTTGTACTTTTGGTTTGAGAATAGCTTGTATTGTGTGAATGTTACGTCTGGCAACCCCGTGGACATTTACAGCTGACACAAAAATTAATTAAATGCCAAGAAAACACTAAAATGACGCGTAGATAAAGCGATAATGCGTGTTACATTTTTTCAAAGCATCTTAAAACAAAAACAAACATTTTAAACCTGGAAATGGACTAAAAATGCTCAAATATCTAATTAAATGCCAAGAAAACACTTAAAATGACGCGTAAATGAAGCGATAAAGCGCGTTAAATTTTTATTGTTTTTAAGCATCTTGGCAAAACAAATATTAAAACTGGAAACAGACTTAAAATGCTGGATAAATGTTTGTCATAATTATACGCAAAGTAAATAATAAATAACACAAAACAAGAGACATAGACATTTAATAACCACGTATTTCATCTTCCAAGCCAGAAAAAAAATAAGGAAAGAAATAATGGATAAAATTTTCGTTTTTTTTTTTTTACGCCGAAAATAAATAAAAAATAAATAAAAATAAGATTCACTAAACACATATTTCTATTTCCAAGCCAGAAATTAACCCAAAATAACGTAAATAAAGAAATAATTGATAAAAATCTCGTGTTTGTCATAATACACAAAATAAATAATAGATAAACCCAAAACAACATACATATATATTAAAAAAACACACATTTTCATTTCTAAGGAAGAAATTAACCAAAATAACGTAAATAAAGAAATACCAACCAAAAAATGTATTAATGTCGACAAAATAGGTCTACAGAAACACGCTTTAGGACTACCACATTCACCTGGGCCTATATTTTTTGTGTTTTTAGAGCAAAATGAAGGTGAGTTATGAGTATTCAGCGTGAGTGTGGTGATGTGAGTGTGTGATGGAGCTGTGGTGGTGGTGGTGTGGCTAATAATTGTGGTAGAGATGCTGGGGAAGTGATAAACGAAACTAGGAAAAGATTGTAGTGGTGTGGCTAATGAGTGTGGTAGAGAGGCCGATTGTGGTAGGGAAGAGTAAATAAAGATTGTGGTGGTGGTGGTGTGGCTAATAATTGTGGTAGAGAGGCCGATTGTAGGGAAGAGGCAAAGATTGTGGTGGTGGTGGTGTGGCTAATAATTGTGGTAGAGAGGCCGATTGTGGTAGGGAAGAGTAAATAAAGATTGTAGTGGTGGTGGTGTGGCTAATAATTGTGGTAGAGAGGCCGATTGTGGTAGAAAAGAGTAAATAAAGATTGTGGTGGTGGTGGTGTGGCTAATAATTGTGGTAAAGAGGCCGATTGTGGTAGGGAAGAGTAAGTAAAGATTGTGGTGGTGGTGGTGTGGCTAATAATTATAGTAGAGAGGCTGATTGTGGTAGGAATGAGTAAGTTAAGATTGTGGTGTGGCTAATAATTGGGTAAACCTCCAGAGTTTCACCACCTTGTCCTTTCTGGATGAAACTATTTTTTTGTGGTAGATTTCGGCTTGCTTTTAATTGAAATACCACTTGTTTTTGGCGCAAATCAACTTTTTTTTTTTTTAGAGCCACGAAACATATTATGATTTGCATAAAAAAACAACTGGTAAATTAATTAAAAACAAGCCGAAATCTACCAGAAAAAATTAGTTTCCTCCAGAAAGAACCAAACCTAACCTAACCTAACCTAACCCAATCAACCTAACTAAACCTAACCTAACCAACCTAAGCTAACTAAACCTAACCTAACCTAACCTAACTAAACCTAATCTTACCTAACCTAACTAAACCTAACCTAACCTAACCTAACCCAACTTAATCTAACCTAACCTAACTAAACCTAATCTAAGCTAACCTAACCCAACATAACCTAACCCAATTAAACCTAACCTCAGGAGCCGTCGTGATTGGTGGAAATAATTATGCTTTTTTTTTTTTTTTTTCCATTGGCCGCCATTTCGGTATCAAAGAACAGACCCAATCAGCGTAAACAATTAAGCGCATGCTCAGACAATGGTATGTCACGGAGCCCGCCGAGCCGCCACGAGCGCATGACACCATCAGTGTGCGGCAGGGTTTGATGCGGGAGGCTCTAGTCTAGTGTCACGGCTCATCACCAAACACGCTTAAATCTAAAAAATAAAAAAAACCTATCGCCATTCAAAAAGGTTGCATCTAGTATATATGGGGTTCAAATTACTCGTTATCAGGAGTTCTATCTCTTGAGGTGGGTAAAAAAAACACGTAGCTGATTGTGGTGAAACTCTGCAGTAATACCAATAATTATGGTAGAGAAGCTAATTGTGGTAGGAATGAATAAATAAAGATTGTGGTGGTGGTGGTGTGGCTAATAATTGTGGTATAGAGGCTGATTATTGTAGGAATGAGTAAGTTAAGGTTGTGGTATTGGTGGTATGGCTAATAATTGTGGTAGAGAGCCAATTGTGGTAGCAATGAGTCAGTAAAGATTGTGATACTGGTGGTGTGGCTAATAATTGTGGTAGAGAGCCAATTGTGGTAGGAATGAGTCAGTAAAGATTGTGGTAGTGGTGGTGTGGCTAATAATTGTGGTAGAGAGCCAATTGTGGTAGGAATGAGTAAGTTAAGATTGTGGAGGTGGTGTGGCTAATAATTGTGGTAGGAATGAGTAAGTTAAGGTTGTGGTAGTGGTGGTTATAATTGTGGTAGAGAGGCCAATTGTGGTAGGAATGAGTCAGTAAAGATTGTGGTGGTGGTGGTGTGGCTAATAATTGTGGTAGAGAGCCAATTGTGGTAGGAATGAGGAAGTTAAGATTGTGGTAGTGGTGGTGTGGCTAATAATTGTGGTAGAGAGGCTGGAAGAGTGGTAACTGAGATGATGGTAGGTAAAGATTGTGGTAGAGTGGCAGGGAGAGTGGTAAATGAGATGATTGTGGTAGGAAAGGGTTAGGTTAGGTTAGGAATGTGGAGCAGTGTTTGAGAAGTAAGTGTGGTGAGTGTAAAGGTGGCACAGTGGTGGTAGCCCGGCCAGTGCCACACCACACTCCTAACCACTCACTCCACATTCACCACAGTACAGTCTGGTGGTTCATTGTGGTAGGAGAATGTACAGGATGTGGATTGTGGTGGCTGGGCTGTCTCACACACACACACACACACACACACATAGTAGTAGTAATCATGTTTTTATTAATTTATATTGCTTCACACATACTTAGATACAAATTAAGCAGTGTTTTGTTTATTCCCACCACAGACCACCACCACCACCACCACCTGCACAGCCCTCAGCGTGAGACAGAGAGGGAAGAGGGTGCGGTTGAAGGGACTGGGGTAAGGTAAGATTGCATTCAGTTTGTCGTCCTCTGTTGTTATTATTGATAGTGATGCTGGGTCACTCAATTGTACATCTTCCTCCTCCTCCTCCTCCTACTCCTTCTTCTTCCTCCTTCTTCTTCCTACTCACCACACCTGTCTGTCTGTCTGTATGTTTGTCTGCACGTGACTTTACTGAGCCAAGGTACAAATGGCCAATGTTTGCATCTTCTCCTCCTCCTCCTCTTCTTACTCTAGCTATTATTCTTCCACTTATTCCTCATCCTCATCTTCATCTTCATCCTCCTCCTCCTCCTCTTCCTCTTCCTCTTCCTCTTCTTCTTTATCATATGTTTTTAAAGTTTTCTTGTTTTTTCTTACTTTTTCTCTTCCTCCTCCTCCTTCTCTTTTTCTTTATCATATTTCTTTTAAGTTTTCTTGTTTTTTTTTTATCAATATTTCTCCTCCTCCTCCTCCTCCTCCTCCTCCTCCTCCTCCCTGTGACAAAGTTCTCATAAGCAGCTAGTAGATAAATTGAAGTCCCATAGTATAGATGGAAAACTCCTTAAATGGCTGGAAGACTGGCTGGCTTTGAGGGGAAGCAGCACATTCTCTCAATTTACACAATAGATGCTTTCCAAGAGGCATGGCGTATTTCAAAATTGGCATAAAACAAACTTGTAATTCTCCTAAGAAACACTAGAAAATAGGGAGGAAATGTGGATGTGGGCCAAAAATCGTGTAGAAACAAACCCATCGCACAAATTTTATTATAATATTTTTTTGGTGGCATATTAACAAAAAACACGTCAATCAAGAGTTACCTGTATCTCACCATTGACAGCTCTAACACCACTAGAAATAATGGATGCAAAATTACAGGTAAGCGTTTCAGATCAGATGAGGCTAAACATTATGTTGTCAAATGTGTCGAACTCTCTCCCAGCACTTGTCCGTAGAAATTAGCAATACAATACAAACTTTTAAACACAGCATGGGCATTCCCTTCACATTAATCCCTCAAATAATTAAGTTTGCACCTACATTTTTTTTTTTTTTTTTTTTTTTCTTCAAATTACTGTATTAGTATAATTTCTCCTTCAACCTTTCCCATCACATCTTTGACTCTCTCTCTCTCTCTCTCTCTCTCTCTCTCTCTCTCTCTCTCTCTCTCTCTCTCTCTCTCTCTCTCTCTCTCTCTCTCTCTCTCTCTCTCTCTCTCTCTCTCTGTGCCCTCTGGTTTTCCTTACTTAAATCCTGGTGTCCTTCAGCCTCTAACTTGTAGAATCTGTAGTGGTAGCATAGGCACACACACACACACACACACACACACACACACACACACACACACACACACACACACACACACCGAGCCCGGTAGCTCAGTGGTTAGAGCGCTGGCTTCACAAGCCAGAGGACCGGGGTTGGATTCCCCGGCCGGGTGGAGATATTTGGGTGTGTCTCCTTTGACGTGTAGCCCCTGTTCACTGTTCACTGTTCAGTGTTCAGTGTTCAGTGTTGAGTGTTCAGCTAGCAGTGAGTAGGTACGGGATGTAAATCGAGGAGTTGTGACCTTGATGTCCCGGTGTGTGGTGTGTGCCTGGTCTCAGGCCTAGCCCAAGATCGGAAATAATGAGCTCTGAGCTCGCTCCGTAGGGTAACGTCTGGCTGGCTCGTCACACACTGCACCAGATCAAACAGTGAAACACACAGACAGTCCCATTAGACTCAGTATGGCTGTTGCTGTCTGTTCTTTCCTTTGTATTCCTCCTCCTCCTCCTCCTCCTCCTCCTCCTCCTCCTCCTCCTCCTCCTCCTCTAGCTAAAGTTGATATATTTTTTTATTCTTATCATCAATTCCTAACTTCCTATTTCAAGAATTTGAAAAATATTGTTAAAACGTTCTTATCAGTTCCTCCTCCTCCTCCTCCTCCTCCTCCTCCTCCTCCTCCAATTTAAGAATGGTTTGCCAGGAAATCTCCCCTCCTCCCCTCCTCTAATAGCTAAATGTTACACTGAATTCACTTCCTGTTTCAAAAAAGGTAATATTGTGGAAAGCATTTTTAAGTCTCGTAAGGAAGTGTCTTGTTTTCTTATCTCTCCTCCTCCTCCTCCTCCTCCTCCTCCTCCTCCTCCTCCTCCTCCTCCTCCTCCTCCTCCTCCTCCTCCTCCTCCTCTCTGTCTTGTTATTGTGGCAAGTCTGGTTTATTATTGTTATTATTATTATTATTATGCTCCTCCTCCTCCTCCTCTTTTTTTTTATATATACTTAGTTTTAGTTATTTCTTTTTTGCTCCTCCTCCTCCTCCTCCTCCTTCCTTCCTCCTCCTCCTTCCTTTTCCTCCTCCTCCTCCTCCTCCTCCTCCTCCTCCTCCTCCTCCTCCTCCTCCTCCTCCTCCTCCTCCTCCTCCTCCTCCTCCTCCTCCTCCTCCTCCTCCTCCTCCTCCTCCTCCTCCTCCTCCTCCTCCTCCTCCTCCTCCTTCCTCCTCCTCCTCCTCCTCCTCCTCCTCCTCCTCCTCCTCCTCCTCCTCCTCCTCCTCCTCCTCCTCCTCCTCCAATCTTTAAAAAGGTGACAAGTGTCAAACTAGAAATTATATTGACCAATTAGCCTCCCTTCAGTGGTAGGTAAGCTAATGGAGACAGTTTTGAGGGATAAAGTTGTTGCATTCTTAGAAAGTAACAACATAATAAACGAATCACAACATGGATTTAGAAACAAGCGGTCATGTCTAACAAATTTGCTTGACTTTTTCCATGATATATATAATTTGTACGACAACACCAGAGCGGTCGATATCATATATCTTGACTTCCAAAAGGCTTTTGACAAAGTCTTATCAACAAAGTAAAAGTGCATGGTATAACTGGTGACATTGCAGCGTGGGTCGAGGATTGGTTGTCTGATCGTAAACAGCGAGTTGTGATCAATGGTAAATCTTCAGACTGGATTAACGTAAGCAGTGGCGTTCCTCAAGGATCAGTTCTGGGACCTATTCTTTTTATTATATATACATATTAACGACATTAATGAAAGAATAAATTGTAAGCTCTCAAAATTCGCAGATGACACAAAAATTGCAAACAGAGTAGACTCAGAAAGCCAAAGACAACTTTTGCAAAAGATTTAGATACTCTCATCGAATGGTCAAACAAGTGGCAAATGAAATTCAATATAGATAAATGCCACGTTTTACACATAGGAAATCAAAATCCTCAGGCGACATACAAGATGAATAATACCCCAATGACGAGTGTGGACAAAGAAAAAGATCTTGGTGTCATTGTTTCAGCAGACCTCAAGCCTAGCAAACACTGTACTGAAGTCGTCAAAACTGCGAATAAATTAGTTGGTTTCATTGGACGATCTTTCACTTTCAAGTCTGAAAAATAATATTAACATTATATAACTCACTCGTCCGTCCACATCTCGAATACAATGTTCAGTTTTGGTCACCATATTACAAAAAAGATATCGAAAAATTAGAAAAATACAACGCAGATTAACAAAAATGATCCCAAGGCTTGCGGAACAAATCCTACGAGGAACGCCTAAAGGAATTAAATTTATTTTCTCTTGAGAAACGGAGAGTAAGAGGCGACCTTATCATGCTTTTCAAAATTTTTAATGGGTTTGCAAATATGAATATTCAAAAATACGTATCAGTCGACCAGTCAAATGTGACCAGAAGCAATGGTTTCAAAATTGTAACAAATGAAGTCAAACACTTTTTCTTTAATCGCATAGTCAATATATGGAATGGTCTGCCATCAAATGTTGTCAACTCAGGTACTATCGAAACGTTCAAAGTTCGCCTCGATAAATACTTTGAATGTAATCCCCGGTTGTCGCTATTCATTTCCGAATAACTTGCGCTTTTCTTTTATCTCCCAGGCCTCTGATCGTGATTTAAATTGCCCGTAAGTTTAGATTACTCTCATCCTCCATACATGACACAGTTAGCTCGGAGTGAACGGTCACTACTTTTACTCTCGATCTGTGAAGGGTTGTGGATAGTCAAGAGCCCTGACAGTAGGTGACCATCATCGGGATTTAAGGTACCATGAGTCACCGCTGCAGGGGGTAACCATACAATGTGCGGCGCCCTTTAAAGGGAAGTGCACTTTTACAGTGGTTGTACGGAGCTGGGGCCTGATTGACTGCTGCCTCTCTTGAAAGCGCCAGGCAAGGCTGCCGCACCACCTTTTTGACTCCACACTGTGTTTACATACATACTACACTACACTGCATACACGCACAGATAGCCCAGAGTGAACGGTCACTACTACTACTCTCGACCTGTGACGGGCTGTGTTTGGAGAGGGCCTTGTCAACCATTGATCATCATCGGGAACTAAGTACCAGGGATCAATGTTGCAAGGGGTTATCAGCGTACGGCGTCCCTACAGGGAAAGTATGCTATCTCACTGGATTGAACGGAGCTGGGGCCTGATTGACTGCTGCCTCCCTAGAAAGTGCCAGGCAAAGCTGCCGCACCACCCATTCCACATCCACACTGTGCATCCACGTACACAATGCACACACATCACACATTTCCTTTTCACTCTCTACTAAAATTCCATGTGATTTTTTAATATCACATGGTTTTGCCTTTTTTCCTGCCAGCCTCGGCTGGGGAGGAGCCTTCTGCTTTGCTGTCCTGTCTCTACCACTGGTAG
>NC_059255.1:4372747-4377747 GCF_017591435.1 Portunus trituberculatus | reverse complement strand
GTCTGTCTTTTCTGTCTATTTATCTATTTATCTGTCTGTAAGTATGTATGTCTCACCATTTATCTATCTACTTGTCAGTCTACCCATCTATCAATCTGTGTGTCTTTCTCCTCTCCTATCTCCCCTTTTTTCTCTCTCTTTCTCCCTCCCTTCCTCCCTCTCTCTTATCTCTCTAACTCCCTGCCTCCCTTCCCCCGTCTCTGTGTGTCTGTGTGTGTCCAGAACAAGCGAGGATGCATTGTGTGTGTCTGTGTATCTGTGTGTCTGTGTCTGTATGACTCCAGAACAAGCGAGGATGCATTGTGTATGTGTGTGTGTGTGTGTGTGTGTGTGTGTGTGTGTGTGTGTGTGTGTGTGTGTGTGCCCAGTAGAATCGAGGATGCGTTGAGCAAATTGTCACCATAGACTTGTATGATAATGCGCCATACAAGGAAAGGAGAACTCTTGTGTACTGTTTCTAGCCTTCAGTAATGCATATGATGGAGTCCCTAGAGGTGAGTTAATGGAAAGCTTTGAATGTTTAGGATGTGGCCTGAATAATGGTGAATAATGTCTCCCTATCTCTCTTTTCTTGCCTTCCTTCCTCCTTACCCACATCTTTCGTTTATATCCCTGCCTCCTTCATTCACCGTCTGTCTGTCTGTCTGTCTCCCTGTGTGTGTGTGTGTGTGTGTAATTCAGAGCTCATAGACCGATCTTCGGGTAGGACTGAGACCACAACACACTCCACACACCGGGAAAGCGAGGCCACAACCCCTCCAGTTACATCCCGTACCTATTTACTGCTAGGTGAACAGGGGCTGCACATTAAGAGCAGCGCCCATTTGCCTCGCCGCTTTCTGGGACTCGAACCCGGACCCTCTCGATTGTGAGTCGAGCGTGCTAACCACTACACTACGCCGTGTGTGTGTGTGCGTGCGTGCGGGCGTGTGCGGGCGCGCGCGCGCGCCTTCCTGCCTCCCTCCTTCGCTCCACTCCTCTGTCTGTCTGTCTGTGTGCCTGCCTGTCTCCTTCCTTCACTGTCAGTCTATCTGTCTATGTGCCTTCCTGCCTACCTGCCTTCTTCCTTCACTGCCTGTCTGTCTGTCTGTCTGTGTACCTGCCTGCCTCTTTCCTTCACCATCTGTCTGTCTGTCTGTCTGTCTGTGTGCCTGCCTTCTTCCTTCACTGTCTGTCTGTGTGCCTGCCTTCTTCCTTCGCCATCTGTCTGTCTGTGTGTGTGTGTGCCTGCCTGCCTGTCTGCTCGCGGTTCTGGTCCCTCAAAGCAAGGGAAGGCGTGCTTGAGTGAGCCAGCGGCAGGATCAGCCACACTCAGCACGCCTTATATAATATACCACAGAGAAAAACGTTCATTTAGAAAGTGAATGCTGGTATTGAAAAGGCCGCCGGTGAAATGCTTGGCTGTTCATGGCGGGACATAGTGACTGGTGGAGGAATTAGAGAAAGCGAGTTTGGTTCAGTGTATTAAAAGAAGGGAAAGGTGATTTTAACGTGTATATTTTAACCCCTTCAGTAGCATGACGCGTTTCCATATTCATTCTGGTGATTATTTAGTGATTTTTGTACAGCTTCACAAATTTATGTCGGGGGTTTTAAAATAGTGAATATTGTGGTCATTAATCTTCTGACCTCCATACACCTTTCTTAATGTCATTAAAATGGTCTAAGTGTACATAAAACTCGCATTTTTATATTCATTCTAGTGACTATTTGGTGATTTTGTACAGCTTCACAAATTTATGTCGGGGGTTAAAATAGTTAAGACTGTGGCCATTAATCTTCTGACCTTCATACACCCTTGCTAATGTCAATAAAATGGTCTAATGGCACACAAATCTCAAGGTAGAAATATATCCCAGTACTGAAGGGGTTAAAATAGTGAAAACTGTGGCCATTAATCTTTAGACCTCCATACACCCTTGCTAATGTCAATAAAATGGTCTAATGGCACACAAATCTCAAGGTAAAAATGTATTCCTGTATTGAAGGGGTTAATGGTCGTGGTTTGTGGTGAGGTGAGATGAAATGAGTCCTAGGGTGAAGTATCAATGTGTTTAGCTTAGTGCATTATGAAAAAGAGAAGGAAAAGATGACATGAATTGATAAACACTAACATTGATGGTTGTGATGCTAAGTAAACAGTGAAATTAATGTTTTGTTTACACTGAGGAAAAAAATAATGGCTTTTATCATTTATTTATAACATGTGGGCTTTTCAAGGGGAATTTCTGGGGTTAAAGGGGATAGTTTTTGTGGTACCTCCTATCACAAACCCCACCCGCTAGGAAACCGTTGCCCCGAGTGAGGAAGCCCAACCTACACTCGGACCGTGGACAGGATTCGAACCCGTGCGCTTGGAGACCCCTCGGACCCCAAACCACGCTGAGAAATATGGAGAGAACTAGCGGAGAGATAAATGAAGGAAGAGATAAATTAACTAGCCTAGAGATAAATGAAATAGCGGAGAGATAAATGAACTAGCGGAGAGATAAATGAACTAGCGTAGAGATAAATGAACTAGCTAAGAGATAAATGAACTAGCCAAGAGATAAATGAACTAGCGGAGAGATAAATGAACTAGCCAAGAGATAAATGAACTAGCGGAGAGATAAATGAACTAGCGGAGAGATAAATGAACTAGCGGAGAGATAAATGAACTAGCGGAGAGATAAATGAACTAGCCAAGAGATAAATGAACTAGCCAAGAGATAAATGAACTAGCGGAGAGATAAATGAACTAGCGGAGAGATAAATGAACTAGCCAAGAGATAAATGAACTAGCGGAGAGATAAATGAACTAGCGGAGAGATAAATGAACTAGCCAAGAGATAAATGAACTAGCCAAGAGATAAATGAACTAGCGGAGAGATAAATGAACTAGCCAAGAGATAAATGAACTAGCGGAGAGATAAATGAACTAGCCAAGAGATAAATGAACTAGCCAAGAGATAAATGAACTAGCGGAGAGATAAATGAACTAGCGGAGAGATAAATGAACTAGCGGAGAGATAAATGAACTAGCCAAGAGATAAATGAACTAGCCAAGAGATAAATGAACTAGCGGAGAGATAAATGAACTAGCCAAGAGATAAATGAACTAGCCAAGAGATAAATGAACTAGCGGAGAGATAAATGAACTAGCGGAGAGATAAATGAACTAGCCAAGAGATAAATGAACTAGCCAAGAGATAAATGAACTAGCGGAGAGATAAATGAACTAGCCAAGAGATAAATGAACTAGCCAAGAGATAAATGAACTAGCCAAGAGATAAATGAACTAGCGGAGAGATAAATGAACTAGCGGAGAGATAAATGAACTAGCCAAGAGATAAATGAACTAGCCAAGAGATAAATGAACTAGCCAAGAGATAAATGAACTAGCGGAGAGATAAATGAACTAGCCAAGAGATAAATGAACTAGCCAAGAGATAAATGAACTAGCGGAGAGATAAATGAACTAGCCAAGAGATAAATGAACTAGCCAAGAGATAAATGAACTAGCGGAGAGATAAATGAACTAGCGGAGAGATAAATGAACTAGCCAAGAGATAAATGAACTAGCCAAGAGATAAATGAACTAGCGGAGAGATAAATGAACTAGCCAAGAGATAAATGAACTAGCCAAGAGATAAATGAACTAGCCAAGAGATAAATGAACTAGCGGAGAGATAAATGAACTAGCCACTAGCCAAGAGATAAATGAACTAGCCAAGAGATAAATGAACTAGCCAAGAGATAAATGAACTAGCCAAGAGATAAATGAACTAAAGAGATAAATGAACTAGCGGAGAGATAAATGAACTAGCCAAGAGATAAATGAACTAGCCAAGAGATAAATGAACTAGCGGAGAGATAAATGAACTAGCGGAGAGATAAATGAACTAGCCAAGAGATAAATGAACTAGCCAAGAGATAAATGAACTAGCGGAGAGATAAATGAACTAGCGGAGAGATAAATGAACTAGCCAAGAGATAAATGAACTAGCCAAGAGATAAATGAACTAGCCAAGAGATAAATGAACTAGCCAAGAGATAAATGAACTAGCGGAGAGATAAATGAACTAGCCAAGAGATAAATGAACTAGCCAAGAGATAAATGAACTAGCGGAGAGATAAATGAACTAGCGGAGAGATAAATGAACTAGCCAAGAGATAAATGAACTAGCCAAGAGATAAATGAACTAGCCAAGAGATAAATGAACTAGCGGAGAGATAAATGAACTAGCGGAGAGATAAATGAACTAGCCAAGAGATAAATGAACTAGCCAAGAGATAAATGAACTAGCGGAGAGATAAATGAACTAGCGGAGAGATAAATGAACTAGCGGAGAGATAAATGAACTAGCGGAGAGATAAATGAACTAGCCAAGAGATAAATGAACTAGCCAAGAGATAAATGAACTAGCGGAGAGATAAATGAACTAGCGGAGAGATAAATGAACTAGCGGAGAGATAAATGAACTAGCGGAGAGATAAATGAACTAAAAATGAATATTGTCAGCGTGTATAGAAATGAATAATAGTACAAATAAATAGGTTAAAATTCTCATGTCAAAAGGTTTACTTGTTCTGAAGACGTGAAGAAATCCAAGAGAAATGAACTAAAATGTGTATTGTCAGGGTGTATAGAAGAAAAATCAATAGAAATGAGTAAAGAGGTGAATATTCTCATGTCTAAAGGTGTATTTGTTATCAAGACGTGAAGAAATATTGATGTGAATGAAAAAATATATAGAAAATGAGAAAAAAATGAAATGGTTTACCTCGAAAAATAAAACGTAGATTGAATACAGTTAAGAAATAGGATTGAATAGTAAATAACCTTAGAAAATACTTCATTTGTACACCACAGAAAAGAACATAAGCCAAATAAATAACTCAAGGATATTTTTTGTCTAATACGAAAGGAAATAGAAAAAAAATATATATATAAAAATCTTGCTCGTTGTGTAAAGCAGATCACGCAAAGAAAAGAAATAGTAGTGAAAGAAAATAGTCTT
>NC_059255.1:4352747-4367747 GCF_017591435.1 Portunus trituberculatus | reverse complement strand
AGTTTACCATGTTTTGAGGGCATTTTAAGATAGTTTACCATGTTTTGAGGGCATTTTAAGATAGTTTACCATGTTTTGAGGGCATTTTAAGACAGTTTGGCAGGTTTTGAGGGCATTTTAAGACAGTTTGGCAAGTTTTGAGGGCATTTTAAAAGTTTGGCAGGTTTTTGTAGTGTTAGCATTATCTGTGTGTTCTTCCAGCGTCCAGTGGGGAATGCGACACACACCACACAGACACCACCACACTGTCCGCCAACACCACAGATGATGAGCAGGACAGCATCAGTGTAAGGGACAGATATTGGAACTCTGCTGCGTCGCTCATCAATATTAACTTCCCTCTTTGGAACACACGTGAGTAGTGATGGTGGTGGTGGTGTTGTGGTGGTGGAGGTGGTTGTGGTGGTGTGATGGTGGTGTTGTGGTTGTTGTGGTGGTGGTCTTGGTGGTTGTGGTGGTGGTGATGGTGGTGGCAGTAGTGATTGTGGTGGTGGTGGTGGTGGTGTGTGGCATTGTTTAGCATGTCATAGTCTGAACAGCAGCGATTGCAATGGTGTTGACAATTCTAATACTTCCAGAGCGGGCCGTGGTGGTGGTGACGGGCAGGCTGGCACGGAGGCTGCACCACGGACGCCAGCGATGTGTGATGGTGCGGGTCACAACACCACAGCCAGGCCAGGTCACCCTACACAACCTGACCTTGCCTCATGGGTCATATCAGGTCAAGGTTTTCAAAAGGGTCGACACAGGAGAGCTGGATGGACTCACTGACTCAACACCAGCAGGAGGAGGAGGAAGAGGAAGGCTAATTGTCAGAAAACACCATTTTTTACTGCCCACAAGTGAGTTTCCCAAAGATTGTGTTGTATATAAAGTCATGTTTTCTCTCACAAACTTGCAACTCAAACAATGCAATTTTTGTGTTGCATCTTTTATTCCATCTGTGTTTGTGTTGTGCTGTCATTACATTCAACTTCTGTGCTGTGTTTCAATGCATCTATAATTTTCTGCTGTGTCTATTTACCCAGTGGCAGTACATCTTTTTTTTTTTTTTTTTTTTTTTTTTTTTTTTTTTTTTTTTTTTTTTTTTCTTTCTTTTAAGACGGAAATCTGGCTAAGGGAAAAAAAATAAATAAATTGATTTAAAAAAACTACCCGCTGAGGTGTCAGTCACTAATGAAGTTAAGAAATAGGTATGTCGCAGTAGTATTAGTGAGTCATACCATTGTCATCACTGTTAATTGTATCTGTGTGTGTGTGTGTGTGCAGAGAGGCGGAGGGAGAGAATTCTGGTGAGGAACAGGAGACACAAGATGGCCACGTCTGGGCTGGAGGGGAGGAAGAAGCCGGGCCTGTCTAACACCGAGCTCATCCTGCAGAACCTGAGCCAGCTACAGTACAGCACACACCGCAAACACCGCCTAACACAACACAAACACCAGACCTCCCACACAACACCAGCTGGGGTGGAGGGCACGGAAGGAGGCCCCTGTGTTTGCTGCAAATGTTTCTCCTTCTCTCTCAATTACAACAACATGACGGCTGTTTTGACCTTCAACTACAGCCTCACCGAGTCCTGCCAGCCGGCCTGCTCTAGTAAGTCACAGCTTTTGCCTTCTGTGCTGTCAGTATAGAGGAGTTACCCACAATTCTCAAAGCAAGAGTCATGTCACTAACTTTCTCAGCACCAGTAGTCAGGATAGGTCAGGAAATAACACATTTAAGCTTGAAAAGGGCAAATTTACTGAGAAGCAAGTAAATAAAGCAGTAAATTTTAACCTGAGAAGTAAGTGAAAGGGAAAGAAATTATATTGAGACCCCGATCACTGTTTCCTGGATTAATTAGCATTGTTTCCTGCCCTAATGTTTAGTTTTTTGTGTCCTAATGTATTGTGGTGTCCGTAGCGGTGAATGTGCAGCTGTACCGGGAGGGCCAGAGCCTCTCCACCGCCCATCAGGACACAGAGAAACCAGGCGACCCACTCATGGGATCTGAACGCATTGGCAGAGACAAGAATGTGACACAGGTGTGTGTGTAATTCACCTCGGTCGCCTGCTGGTCACCCAGCCAGTCTTCCCCATTACGGAGCGAGGTCAGAGCTCATAGACCGATCTTCGGGTAGGACTGAGACCACACCACACTCCACACACCGGAAAAGCGAGGCCACAACCCCTCGAGTTACATCCCGTACCTATTTACTGCTGGGTGAACAGGGGCCAGACATTAAGAGGCTTGCCCATTTACCTCGCCGCCTCTGGGACTCGAACCCGGACCCTCTCGATTGTGAGTCGAGTGTGCTAACCACTACACTACGCGGTGTGTGTGTGTATATAGCCATTTGTCTGTATCTAGCTGTTAGTTTCTCTCTCTCTCTCTCTCTCTCTCTCTCTCTCTCTCTCTCTCTCTCTCTCTCTCTCTCTCTCTCTCTCTCTCTCTCTCTCTCTCTCTCTCTCTCTCTCTCTCTCTCTGATGCACATGTCCTCTCCATCAGGGTCCCATCCAGTACAGCAACATTGACACGGGCTGCTACTATGTTGAGCTGAAGCCACACCTGTACCCTCTGCCGGAGAGAACCATGCCTCTGTGTGTGGCGCCGCTCATCAACGTCACAGACATGGAGGCATGGGACCCTTACTTCTCCCTGGAGCCAAACCCTCACAGGTGTGCCACTATTAAGACATGTAGGGTCAGGTCTGTGTGTGTGTGTTGGGAGTGAATTGTTCAAAGATTTGCTGTTTAAATTATTATCCATGTGATTGTGTGTGTGTGAGTGGCCTGCAAGGGACTGGCAGTTAAGTGGGTCTTATTTATTTTTCCCTTTGCCAGTTTCTCCTCTTACATAAACACCACCACCACCACTACTACTACCACTAGCACCACCTCCCTCCACAGGCAGTCCCTCACAGTGCGGTGGATGGTTGGCGAGCAGTTCAACTTTTCCTCGTACGACCTGACCCTCCACCACCATCCCTCGCTGCACATCAACTGCACCGGCACAGCCATCTTCCCCAACATGTCCATCATTCCACAGAACAGGCTGGAAGTGAGGCAGGCAGGTGTCTAGACTCTTCACTTCTCACTCACTCACTTCAACTAAGGACTGCCACATTCACCTCACACATACACCTCACATATTCACCTCACATATTCTCCTCACATATTCACCTCACTCATTCTACATGCACAATATGCCATCCCTCTCTATGAAGAAAATACACACACACACACACACACACACACACACACACACACACACACACACACACACACACACACACACACACACACACACAGCATTGACGCTCTTAGTCCCATCTGCCACTAATGGAAACCGTACTACCCCCCAGAAACTTAGGCACAACACACACACACACACACACACACACACACACACACACACACACACACACACACACACACACACACCAAGCAACAGAATGATGACTCAGTGGCTAACAAGTGTTGGTGTGTTCCTTGCAGTCAGTGTACACGTTCCACAACCTGAGCAGTGGGTGGTACTGTGCGCGGGTCACTCCACTGGACGACCGCTGTCCCCTTGACGGCTGCCATGTTGTGTCCAGCCCTGCCCAGTTCCTCTTAGGTAATGCAACACTTCACTACTTCTCTTTCTTTTTCTATGTAAGAAGGAGACTGGCAAAGGACAACAAAAAAATAGGTAATTAGACAAAAAGACCCTCTCAGTTGCAGTTCCTATGCAGATTTGAAAGGGTTAGCCAAAAGAAGGATAAATGTCTTCAAACCTCACTCTTAGATGAAGTCAAGTCATAGAATGTTGGAAATACAGACACAGGCTGGGAGTTCCAGAGTTTACCAGAGAAATGTTTGAATGATTGAGAGTACTGGTTAACTCCTGCATTAGGGAGTTCCAGAGTTTACCAGAGAAATGTTTGAATGATTGAGAGTACTGGTTAACTCCTGCATTATAGAGGTGGACAGAGTAGTGGTGAATGACTGAGAGTACCGGTTAACTCTTACATTAGAGAGGTGGACAGAGTAGTGGTGAATGATTGAGAGTACTGGTTAACTCCTGCATTAGAGAGGTGGACAGAGTAGTGGTGAATGACTGAGAGTACCGGTTAACTCCTGCATTAGAGAGGTGGACAGAGTAGTGATGAATGATTGAGAGTACCGGTTAACTCCTGCATTCCTTTCACTCAAGTCAAACACATAATTTCATATAATTTTGTAAGTTTAAGTCTCCAACATTGATGGTGCAGGAAAAAGTCGCTGAATATTGGATAACCTGACATAATGAGTGAGCCCTTTGGTAACGAGGACCTTCAACATTTCAGAGCCAGCGGATTGGAAGTGTGAGGCAGAAGAGGAGTGCGATGACAAGGGTGGATTGGGTCTCACTCTCCTGGTGGTGGGGTGTGTGGTGGGTGCGGTAGTGACTGGCGTGACTCTGGCCTGGGCAATACTTTACACCTGGCCATCTATCACACAGGTGTTCAGCTCTGCAACACACTATTCACCAGGTGGGTTGGTGTTTGTTAGCAGTGTTGATTTTAGACATGCAAAACTACTAATGACTTCAATAATTTTAAGGCGTCACACAAACTCAGGGATCTTTTCAATTAATGCCTTCAGTTGTTTGACATGTTTTCATATTCATTCTGGTGACTATTTGGTGATTTTAAACAGCTTCAGATATTTATGTTGGGATCAGAATAGCGAAGACCCTGGCCATTAATCTTCTGACCTCCATAAACCCTTGCTAATGTCAATAAAATGGTCTAATGGTACTCAAATCTCAAGGTAAAAATGTGTCCCAGTACTGAAGTGGTCAATGCTTTCCTCCTGTGTTCTTTCTGCAAGCATTTTAACTCTCCCGTGTGTTCCTGTGTTCAGTTCCCATCAGGTCCAGCGTGCACAAAGGTGGTGGACACAGGAGGCAAGTGGTGTTGCTGGTGTGGACGCCTCAGGACCCTCACAGTGCTAAGTTTGTCTCCATCATCACTGCCTTCAAGACTCTGCTGAGAACTTATGGCCATTGTGAGGTGTGTGTGTGTGTGTGTGTGTGTGTGTGTGTGTGTGTGTGTGTGTGTGTGTGTGTGTGTGTGTGTGTGTGTGTGTGTGTGTGTGTGTTCTATTTCAATGTCAGACTTTTTGGTGTGTTAAAAATTTATTCACTTTTAACACTGATTTTTTTTTTTTTTTTTTTTTTTTTTTATCATATTTTGTTATTTTCATTGCAATCTTTACTCTCATGTTTTGTTATTTCCAGGTGTATGATTACCTGGAGCTGTCTTCGTTACCTGAGAGGCAGCAGCTTCACCTGTTGGCTTCACCCACCACCTGGCTAGACTCCATCCTGGCGCAGCACTCCATCAAGGTAACACACACACACACACACACACACACACACACACACACACACATGCACATGCACATGCACACATACACACACATGAAGAAAGACTGAAGGAAATGGAACTACCAACTTTGAGGTATAGACGGGAGAGAGGAGACCTAATAATGATGTATAAGATAGTGAACCGTATGGAAACAATAGACAGACAAGACCTGGTGATACTGACAGAGGATGGACACACACACACACACAGAAAGATAGACAGACAAAACCTGGTAACACTGACAGAGGATGGACACACACACACACACACACACACACACACACACACACACACACACACACACACACACACACACACACACACACACACACACACACACACACAGAAATATAGACAAAGACCTGGTAACACTGATGGTGGATGGAGATAGACAAACAAGAGGACACTCCAAGATGATGAAAAGTCAGCATTTAACAAACATTAAGAAGCTAAATTTTCCACAAAGAACAGTGGACATCTGGGATGAACTGGGTGAAGAGATTTTAACAGTGTAAATTGCATACAAATTGAAGGAAAAGTTGGATAAATGTAGATATGGAGACAGGTCACTAGGAGCCCCCAGCCCCACTCCAACTCTGTAACATACAACTAGGTAAACACACACTGACACACCCTCGCTCTGCAGATCATCATGGTAGCATCGGAGGGGGCTTGGCAGAGACAGTTGGAGTGGAAGCAGCCAGACTCAGGGATGCAGAAGGCAAGTGTGAGTCTGCTGTCCACTTCTCACAACGCCCTGGACCAGCTACTCTTCCCATACCTCCTGAGACGCCTCCACGACCAGCCTGATCTTGCCGGTGACTACTCCAGGCTCTTCCATGTCAGGTGAGCTTGTGTGGAGCTTGTAGGAGAAAGCTGGGTAAGGGCAGCATAAAACATAAAAATGTCCACTTAGATGCCAGTTCCTTTGTACGTCTGAGAGAGTTAGCCACAATAAAGGGATAAATGTGTTGAAACCTCCCTCTTAAATGAAGTCAAGTCACAGGAAGGTGGAAATACAGAAGCAGGCAGGGAGTTCCAGTGTGCCAGAGAAAGGTGTGAAGGATTGAGAGTACGGGTTAACTCTTGCATTAGAGAGATGGACAAAGTAGTGGTGAATGATTGAGAGTACTGGTTAATTCCTGCATTAGAGAGGTGGACAGAGTAATAGTGAATGATTGAGAGTACTGGTTAATTCCTGCATTAGAGAGGTGGACAGAGTAATGGTGAATGATTGAGAGTACTGGTTAATTCCTGCATTAGAGAGGTGGACAGAGTAATGGTGAATGATTGAGAGTACTGGTTAATTCCTGCATTAGAGAGGTGGACAGAGTAATGGTGAATGATTGAGAGTACTGGTTAATTCCTGCATTAAAGAGGGGGACAGAGTAGCAGTAAATGATTGAGAGTACTGGTTAACTCTTGCATTAGAGAGGTGGACAGAGAAATGGCTGGAGTGTGCAAGGGAGGACAAAACTTACAGGGCACAATTCTCGAGCACTCTCATATCACAGCGGGACTTGCCTTTTGAATGAGGACAGAGTTTGAGAGGAAAAACCAGGTGAGAGTAGAGAGAAGTAGGGAAGAAACTTGAAAAATTATGAACATCAGAATGGATGGAGGACCGAAAGAGAGGAATTAAAGTAAGATTGAGATGGAAAAATGATAAAATAATGGCGAGAATAAAGAAACAAGAACAAGAAAAGGATTTAAAATATGTACGAAGAGAAGAACACATTATTTAAAAAGAAAAATATATATAGAAGGGAGAAAATAGCTTACCAATATCAGATTCTTTCCCTCACTTCATATCACAAGAACTGGCTCATTTTCCTTTGTTATGATCCCTACACCACTTCTTGCCTCCTTCACTCTCTCACTTGTGCTATATTAGGCTTGTGTATCCTTGTATTAAGTGTGTACATCCTTGTAATTTGTGTTCATCCTTGCAGGTTCTCCGAGGTGAGCCACAGCGCGGTGGAGCTCAGCAATCTTGTGTCCTGGAAAAGATTCAAGATTCCCGAGCACATTAGAAGTCTTGCTGTCTCTCTACATGGGTTAGTAGTGGTGGTGGTGGTGGTGGTGGTTGGCAAAATGGAGTGTTTATAAAGGCCCATTGCATTCTCGTTGCTCCATTTTTATATGTTTGTGTGTTTGTTTTATTCTTATTTTATGGGGTTTTTGTGTGTAATTCTCTTCCTCCTCCTCCTCTTTTTTTTCTCTTTCTCTATCTCCTACTCCTGCTTCTCCTCCTCTTCATCATCATTCGTATTCTTCTAATTCTTTTTCCTCCTCCTTCTCTCTATTTTACTCCTCCTCATCTTTTCTTCCTCCTCTTCCTGTTTTCCTCCTCCTGTTTTCTTGTGTGTTTGTGTTGGGAGGAAAAATATTATGTACCTTCATTGATTTTGTTTAATTCATTTTGTTTTTAAAGTCTTTTTACAGATTCTACAATCTCTCTCTCTCTCTCTCTCTCTCTCTCTCTCTCTCTCTCTCTCTCTCTCTCTCTCTAGCGTTTGCATGTGTTGTTGTTGAGTTGTAGTTGGTTGTATTGCATTATTACTTGTATTTAGATGGTGGTGTATTATTAGACACACACACACACACACACACACACACACACACACACACACACACCGGTAGCTCAGTGGTTAGAGCGCTGGCTTCACAAGCCAGATGACCGGGGTTGGATTCCCCGGCCGGGTGGAGATATTTGGGTGTGTCTTCTTTCACGTGTAGCCCCTGTTCAGTGTTCAGTGTTGAGTGTTGAGTGTTGAGGTAGCAGTGAGTAGGTAGGGGATGTAAATGGAGGAGTTGTGAGGTTGTTGTCCCGGTGTGTGGTGTGTGCCTGGTCTCAGGCCTATCCCAAGATCGGAAATAATGAGCTCTGAGCTCGTTCCATAGGGTAACGTCTGGCTGTCTCGTCAGAGACTGCAGCAGCAGATCAAACACTGAAACACACACACACACTTATTTTCTCTTCCATTTTCTTTTTCTAAATTTTTCTCCCTTTATTTTCACCATTTTCTTCTCTCTCTCTCTCTCTCCCACCACAGCCCCACAGGATGTTGACAAACCCAGTCACTCACCACATAATGTCTGCCCCTCCCCCTCTCTCACCTCTCTCTCTCTCTCTCTCTCTCTCTCCCACTCTCTCTCTATGTTGACAAACCCACACTCTCTCTCTCACAGCCCCACAGTATGTCAAACCCTCTCTCTCTCTCTCTCTCTCTCTCTCTCTCTCTCTCTCTCTCTCTCTCTCTCTCTCTCTCTCTCTCTCTCTCTCTCTCTCTCTCTCTCTCTCTCTCTCTCTCTCTCTCTCTCTACTCTCTGCTATCCACTAAACCCAGTCTGTTTATTAGGCAATACAATAACAACTCTCTTGCTTGTATCCTGATCACCTCTCGGCCACTGTCTTGTATCTTGTAAAATCTCTGTTGGTCACTGTCTTGCTGTATATCATCTCCTTGGTCACCGTCTTGTAGTGCTTTCTCTCTCTGTCTGTCCTGTCTTGTAGTGTTGTTTCTCTCAGCCTTGTCCTGTCTTGTTGTAGTGTTGTGTCTCCTAGCCCCGTCCTGTCTTGTGTCTTGTAGTAGTGTTGCCTCTCTCAGCCCCTGTCCTGTCTTGTATCTTGTAGTGTTGTCTCTCTCGGCCCGTCCTGTCAACTGTCTTGTCTCGGCAGAGGTGTGGCGGCGTCAGCGTTTGAGGAGCCCAGTGAAGAGCAGCTAAGGGACCTCCAGGCAGCACTGTCCGCCCACCCTCAGCACTGCAGCCACCTCACCAATGGCACCACACTCCCCTGGCCCACTGCCGTCACCTGTAATGGCAACTCTGCACTGGGCAACGGCACTGCCAGAACGTGAGGAGTGGCAGTGTGTGGTGATGTCTTGGTGTCTTGGGCATTGAGGTCTTGTAGGATGTCTTGCCTGTAGGAGAAGATGATGGTGATTATTACTATTATTATCTTTTAAATAGTTTTTCCCCTCTTGTCTGTAACAGATGTGTTTTGGTGTTTCTTTTACTTTTTAACAAGAGGCAACAAAGCTATCTAGGGCAACTAAAGGCTGATTACAAACAAGGCTCTGTAAAGATGCCGAGTCCCTGTAGAATTGAGTCAAAAGAGAAGTGTCTTGATGCTTTGCTCATGAAGGGGTTAAGGGGAGAGTCCGGTTTGGAGACCCCAAAAATATAAAAAAAATGACTTTTTGTGAAAAAAATATATTTGGTAGGTATACATTTTGGCAACTATCTCGCAAAGATTTAAAAGGAAACTTGCGATAGTTTCCCTTTAAATCCGTTTAAAGGTCCCGCTCAACCACGTGCAGCAGCTGTGCGTTTGTTTACATCAGCAGAGTAAGTTTTTTCCACCCAATTCTACGAAAAATGCTAAAATCTGAACTTTTTGTGTGTGGATATGATATGGCAAGACTGACGACGAGTCTGTGTGGTATCAGTGTTCGGTGGGTCGGTCACAGGGCTCAGTGCTCTCGTAGCTACAGTCACGCCAGGATGCTGCGCTGTTTCTCGCGACCTCTCTCAGCCCATATCTCAAAACATAAGTTATTCCCCTTCTAACGTTAACCTTGGAGCCAGTTTTAGCTTGATTTCAATGAAACAAAGACTAAAAGGCAGAGGAATACTTTCTCTTCAAATCATCGTCGCTGTTTTTTTTTATATATGTCTGGTTTAATTTTATATTAATATTTTTTTGGTCAAAAAAAGGCAAAAAAAAACACATTTAAAAAAAAAATCATAAAACAAATTTAAAAGCTGAAATGAAAAATCTAACGACGAAGAAACATTTCATATTATAACGTCTCTAAGTCACAGAAAAATGAAGGTTGTGGGGCCAATAATAACGACGGAGATTCGCTTTTAAATTTTCGTTGTAGTTGTAGTTGGAGGGGGGGGGAGGGGGACAAGAATGGGGGTCAATGTCTAATGTTGATGTAAATGATGCCAATACTTCACAACATAAAAATCAGAGCGATTCATGCATATTTACCGGAGATATGGCACCCCCGATCTAAACCGGACTCTCCCCTTAAGTCAAGGGAGAATACAGAAGCAGGCAAGGAGTTCCAGAGTTTACCGGTGATATGGAGTGATTATACTGGCTAACCTAGAGTGATTGAGAATGCTGGCTAATCTATTGTGTTGAAAGTGTTTGAGAATACTGGCTAATCTGTTGTGTTGAAAAAAAGTGTTGTGTACGTCGAGAGGACAGGGGGCACAGTGGAGTTAGTGTGATAGAAATAGCTGCAAGGAAAAAGACAAAATTAGGTAGAGATTCTTCAGTTATTAGTTTGCTGTTAACGTCTTCAGTACTGGGATGCATTTTTACCTTTTATGGGTGTGATTAGACTATTTTATTTACATTACAAGAGGTCTGTGGAGGTTGGGAGATTAATAACTACAGTCTTCACTATTTTAACCCCTCATAAATTTCTGAAGCTGTATAAGATCATGTAGGAAGGAGATTGAATGTGAGTCATGCTACTGAAGAGGTTAAATAAAATGCATCTTTGAAAACCTGCCATACACAACACTCACACTCTCCTCTCCTCTCCTCTTCTCTTCTCTTCTCTTCTCTTCTCTCTTCTCTTCCTCCTCTCCTCTTCTCTCTACTAACTTTACAACCTAATTCAGGGGACACAAAACATTCCAGAAAAAAAAACTGCCATGAATAGAGACTCACAATATTTCAGCCCTGAGTCTCGTCCACCCACCTAACCAAACCAACCCACTTATCCACCTATTCCCACTCCATTCCCAAGGTCTTTCACCCCCTATCCAGTCACTCCCTCAGTCCTATATCCATCTATCCAGTTCTTCTCTCAGTCCAACATTCACCTATCCAGTTCTTCTCTCAGTCCAACATCCACCTATCCAGTTCTTCTCTCAGTCCTACATCCATTTATTCAGTCCTTCCTTTCACCTATCCATTTATCCAGTCCTTCCATCTATCCAGTTCTTCTCTCAGTCCTACATCCACCCTATCTACCTATC
This sequence comes from Portunus trituberculatus, assembly GCF_017591435.1. NCBI lineage: Eukaryota > Metazoa > Arthropoda > Malacostraca > Decapoda > Portunidae > Portunus > Portunus trituberculatus. Next base: position 4,356,359 of record NC_059255.1, on the reverse strand, counting down.
TGAGCCCTTTCCTCAGTCCTCCATCCATCTATCCACCTATCCAAGCCCTTCCATATTCACCTCTCTCACTCATTGCATCCACTTATTCTTCCTCTTGTTGCTGCGTTGGCATCAGTATCCAGTATTTGTGTCTGTGATCTGTGGGGTTTATTAATGTGTAAGGTTTGTCTGGTTCTTATTAGGGCTTGACGCTTCTAATAAATTGTTCCTGCAGTTAGTCTGGTTATATATATATATATTTTTTTTTTTTTTTTTTTTTTTCTATTTCTGCAGTTAATACCGTTTTTTTTTTTTATTTTCTATTATTTATTTATTTATTTATTTTATTTATTTATTTATTTTTTTTTTCCTTCCTGCAGTTATAGTGTGGTTATTTGAGGTTGTTTATTATTTTTATTGTATTTTTTTTTTCTTAACTATTTCTGCAGTTAATACTGTTTTTCTTTTTTTATTTATATATCAATTTTTTCTGCTGTTAGTGTGGTTATTTTTTCTTTTTTTTTTCTAGTGCAGTTAATACTTTTTTTTTTTTTTCCGTAGTTAGTGAGGGTATTTTTTCATTTTTACTATTTCTGCAGTTAATACCATTTTTTGTTTTTATTTATCTATTTTTTTTCCCGCAGTTAGTGAGGTTATTCTTTCATTTTTTTTACTATTTCTGCAGTTAATATTATTTTTCTTTTTATTTATCTATCTTATTATTCTTTTTTTTCCCCTCCAGTACAGGGACGCATTTTTACTATGAGTTTTGGGTAAAGACGATTTTATTGACATTAGGAAGGGTCTGGAGGGCAGAAGATTAATGGCCACAGTCTTCACTATTCTAATCCCCTCACAAGTTACTGAAGCTGTATTAAATTCCCAAAATGAAATGAATATGAAAATAAATATGAAAATGCATCCCAGTACTGAAAGGGTTAATGGTTCCTGCAGCCACAGAGCTCATATTCCCAGAGCACCTTATTGAACAAGTGTGGCATAGCATTGTTAGTCTCTGGTCCACATTTATAGAACTTTCCATCTCTCACTGCAACATTCAACAGCTTGGAATTGTCTGTGTCTGCTGCTCAATACACTCAGTCAAGGAAGGTCATAGTGGGGAGATCAAGGAAGCTGTGAGTGTGTGTGGTGTATTGTCTGCCCTGCTACTGAGATATGTATAGAGAAAATGCCAAAATCTTCTTTATATTCTTTTTACGCAAGAGGGAAACTGGCCAAGGGCATGGAAGTTAAATAAAAAAAGGCCCACTTGATTGCCAGTTCCCTTAAAGATCAGAGTTAGCCAAAAGTCTGGGATAAATGTCTTGAAATGTACATATACATAAAAAAAATGCCAAAATGTTCTTTATAGCCATCGAAATTAGCATTGAGAGAATGAAACTTTGAAATAAGGACCAGAAATGTGTATGTGCATGTATGATTGTATAAATGTATGAGAGAAGTATGTATAATGTACTGCTGTAATGAGCATGTCTGCCTATTTGTATATGCCTGTGTGTGGCGCCAAAGCTTAATTCAAACTGTCGATAGGAAAAGATACAAAATATTCTAACGCTGAAGAGTTTGGTACATGCAAAGTAGCGTTAAGTTATTATTCCTCTATTTATAATCTGCCAGCATTCCAAAGTCAATCGTGTTTAAACATACCAAACATTTCAGCGAGTCATTCAAGATTCTCAGTGCACGTTTTACTGCACAAAAATTAGGATTAAAGCGCTGTACTTTTACTGTTATACTACGGTGGTGATGGTGATGATAGTGGTGATGGTGGTGGCTTGTGTGCTATGTCCTAGTCCTAGTAACTTTAGAGTCCAGTGTGCTCAAACTTTCGTAGGTGTTTCAAGGTGTCCAGTACGGCATTTGTGAAGGAAGGAAGTGTGTTGGAGGAGAGCACAGTGTTACCACCTCAGAAAGTAAGCAACCAATCACACCTTTTAGTATCTTTCATAATCTATTCTTACATGTACATTGGCAACACTCTCTCACTCTCTCTCTCATCCTAGCATTATGTACTATTCCCTGACCTAACCCATTCAGTACTGGGATGCATTTTTTACCTTGAGTTTTGGGTACAATTAACCCCTTCAGTACTGGGACACAATTTTGCCTTGAGATTTATGTACGATTAGACCATTTTGTTGACATTAGGAAGGGTCTATGGAGGTGAAGATTAATGGTCAGTGTCTTTACTATTTTAATCCCCCAACACAAGTTTCTGAAACTGTGTAAAATCACCAAATAGTCACCAGAATGAATATGGAAACACGTCATGCTACTGAAAGGGTTAAACGATTTTATTACATTAGAAAGGGTTTATGGTGCTCAGATTAATAGCCAGAGTCTTCACTATTTTAATCCCCACATGAGTTTCTGAAGCATAAAATCACCAAATAGTCACCAGAATGAAAGTGAAAATGTGTCCTGGTACTGAAGGGGTTAAAATCTTCCTCTATTTTGGTAACCTGTTTCTCTCTCTCTCTCTCTCTCTCTCTCTCTCTCTCTCTCTCTCTCTCTCTCTCTCTCTCTCTCTCTCTCTCTCTCTCTGTCCTTGCTTACTCACCTGGGAACTTGAGTATATAATGTTTACCGAATTACTCACCTGGGAATATTAAATCATCCCATTATCTGCCATTATCATTTGCTTCAGTACTTAAAATCTTACGTTTTTGTGCTAATTGAGAACCTGGGTTTGTATTCAAACACTGTCCTTTCACCACAACTGTTTTCCAAGGCCACAGAGATGACTAGCAAGGTTTTCAAGAGTGTTTCTCCCAATTAATAATGTAAAAAATCTTGTCACTCTGCCTCTAGAATTGTAAAAACACCTTAAAAACTTGTGTAAATTTAGATAAAGCCTTTTGAAGTGTTTGAGAATACAAGGCCCTGTTTCTATCTCTTAAAGGATTAATGAAGCTGTATTGTGTTAAGTGTAAGTGGTACCAAAGCTATTATTGTTCTCTACATGCTAACTCAAAAAGAAGAAAGTGGGCCATTGTGTTTATATAGGTGTAAGTGTGGCCTTACAATTGTGATATTTCAGTGTGGGGAAGCACCTTATGCAGATCCCATGTTTGTTATATGTGTGTGTGTGTGTGTGTGTGTGTGTGTGTGTCATGTGTGTCTCTTTCACATTTAGAGGAAACTTTCTCCCTCTGTTTCTGTACAAATAATAAAGTTACATTACTCATTCACTGTGTTTGGTCTGCCCATCACCTGTATGCACCACTTAAACAAACAAACACACACACACACACTCACCATTACTGTTGTGAAAGTGCCATAGAGATGATTAAATGTGTTCTCAAGAGTATTAGTGTAGAAGTCTTGTTAACTAGTCTCTATAACCACATGAGCACCTTGAGAACCCATACAACTTCAACTGAGTCTTATAAAAGTGAGGAGCTGATTCTTAGTGTTTCTCCTAACGTTTAATGAAATCTGCAAAATCTGCCACCAGAACTATAGAAACTCCCTTGAAAACCTTGTCAAATATTAGTAACCAAGTTTTCAAGAGTGTTTACCAGTTATCAATGAAGAAATCTTGTTAATCTTCAAAACCATGCCATATTTTCCAATTCTGCTTACTATATGGCTTCAGAAACTCATGTGGGG
>NC_059255.1:4327747-4330247 GCF_017591435.1 Portunus trituberculatus | reverse complement strand
AGCTGCACCCGCCCTCTACCCCGCTGCTGTGGAGTGTGGCTGGGACTCTGCATTGTAGCTATCTCTTGGTGCCGGCCGTGGGTCAAGCGCTGGTACTCATGGTAAGTTCATAGTAACTCCTTCAGCAGCAGGACGTGTTTCCATATTCACTCTGGTGACTATTTGGTGATTTTTTACAGCTTCAGAAACTCATGTGGGGTTAGAATAGTGAGGAGTGTGGCTATTAATCTTCTGCCCTCCATAGACTCTTCCTGATGTTAATAAAATGGTCTAATGGTACACAAATCTCAGGGTTATAATGTGTCCCAGTACTGAAGGGGTTAAAATAATGAAGACTGTGGCCATTAATATTCTGCCCTCCATAGACTCTTCCTGATGTTAATAAAATGGTCTAATGGTACACAAATCTCAGGGTTAAAATGTGTCCCAGTACTGAAGGGGTTAAAATAGTGAAGACTGTGGCCATTAATATTCTGCCCTCCATAGACCCTTCCTAATGTCAATAAAATGGTTAATAATGTGTCCCAGTACTGAAGGGGTTAATGGATAATGGATAATGGGCATTTGTATCGGAACTTAATTTAATTTGATTATTTATTATCCAAGTTTAATCAGTTTTTATTCCTAACTTGTCTTATTTTTATTTTTATTTTTTTCAGTCCTGTCAACTCTATTTGCTCTCTCTCTCTCTCTCTCTCTCTCTCTCTCTCTCTCTCTCTCTCTCTCTCTCTCTCTCTCTCTCTCTGGTAGTCAATAATGTTGCTATATAATGCTTAATTGATATTGCACTAGGTTATTCTCTCTCTCTCTCTCTCTCTCTCTCTCTCTCTCTCTCTCTCTCTCTCTCTCTCTCTCTCTCTCTCTCTCGCTCTCTCTCTAGAACCATAAAAAAACACCCTTTAATTTAAAAATCGTGTCATTTCTACTAGAGCCTTTGCAATGGTGTGTGTGTGTGTGTGTGTGTGTGTGTGTGTGTGTGTGTGTGTGTGTGTGTGTGTGTGTGTGTGTGTGTGTGTGTGTGTGTGTGTGTGTTTACTTAAAAAAACATTAAACTTTCTCTTCTCTCCTTCCCCCCCCACCACCACAACCACAACCACCACCACCACTACCTCCCCCTTCAGATCAGAGAGCGAGCCAGCAGCCCCGCCCCTCCCTCCCCCCTGGTCCCCTGCTCTACCAGGTGTGGGAGGGAGGGGACGGGGGATGGGGTGGAGGGGTGCAGGTGTGAGCTAAATGGTCACGTGACACTGCAAGAGGTTGATCACTTGTTATTCGTGCACGCAACCTCCAGGACTGTTATTGCGTGCGTGTGTGGTGACTGGCAGGTGAGTTGAGTGTGTTTAGTGTGTTGAGTGTGTTGAGTGTGTTTACCTGTCGAGTTTACCTGTCGAGTTTACACCTTGTTAAATTAAGACCCCTGTTTTGTTGTATATCTATCGACTGTTATTGCTGTTGTTATCTATTTGTTTATCATCTCCACTTCTTCTTCCTCCTCCTCCTCCTCCTCCTCCTCCTCCTCCTCCTCCTCCTCCTCCTCCTCCTCCTCCTTCTTCTTCTTCACAATAACATGTTTTCCTTAAAAGGCCGAAAAATTTACTTGTAATGTAATTTTTTAACTTAATTTCGTGTAAGTTGTTTATGTGGCAAGATTGGAACACACACACACACACACACACACACACACACACACACCACACACACTCTCTCTCTCTCTCTCTCTCTCTCAGGAGGAGGAGGGAGAGAAAGCATAAACGAATGATGATAATAATAATAATAATAATAATAATAATAATAATAATAATAATAATAATAATAAGAAGAAGAAGAAGAAGAAGAAGAAGAAGAAGAAGAAGAAGAAGAAGAAGAAGAAGAAGAAGAAGAAAAAAAAAAAAAGAACAAGAAAAAAGAACAAGAAGAACAAGAACAAGAACAAGAACAAGAACAAGAACAAGAAGAAGAACAACAAAAATAATGACAAAAAAATCATGAGGGTACCTACATACCTCATACTCTTCGCTGTAGTAGTAGTAGTAGTAATAGTAGTAGTAGTAGTAGTAGCAGTAGCAGTAGTTCACACAATATATTTTCCCCACTTAATCACTTATATAACTATCAATACGTGCGTGCGTGCGTGCGTCTGAAAAGAGAGAAAGAGAAAGAGAACAATTATATTCACGTACTACGAAACACATAAGAACACATAATCATAACAAAATCTTAATCCTATTTATCTATCTACCTATCAGTAACTACATACACATTAACACCTAACCTAACCTAACCCACACTCACACACACCCACACACACACATTACAACCCACCTCTCCGCCCACAGCCACGCACACAGCTACTAGTGGAAGCGCAAGAGGGGGCAGTGGATGTCATTTACCACGTGGCGCATTACATCTGGTCGACTCCCACGCTGGACTTCAATCTACACTACCAATTCGCCCCAGCCAGTGTGTGCGGCCCCTCCTACAGAACGGAGACTGCAGGTGT
>NC_059255.1:4297747-4317747 GCF_017591435.1 Portunus trituberculatus | reverse complement strand
CGAGTATCTTCAACTGGGGCCTATGGAGAGCAGTGGCGGTGTGAGCAAAGGCCTTTCAGAATACGTGCCTAAGTATTGAAGTCTTTACAATCATACTCTACAATTGATTTCTTGATTTTGTTATTGAGTTAAGAAGAAATTGTGTTTTTTGTTCTTTTTTATATATTTTTGGTTTGTTTTGATGTTTTGGCTTAATTTACAGCAAGGGAGGGAGGGAGGGACGGACACAATGATGCGCCAATGCTATGCTAATCTATGCTATGTTATGCTGTTATGCTAGTACTATGCTAATCCTAATGTTATGCTATGCTAACCTAACCTAATGCAATGCTAAATGCTATGCTAATGTTATGCTATTCTATGCTGACCTGTTATGTTGACCTATGCTGATGTTATGCTAAGATGTTATGCTATGCTGTGCCAAGCTATGCTAATCCTGTTATGTTGCTATGCTAACCTATACTAATGTTATGCTATGCTATGCTAACCTATGCTATTATTATGCTAATACTATGCTTAACTATGCTAATGTGCTAATCTATGCTATTGTGATGCTAATCTATGCTGCTCTTATGCTAACCTTGTTCTTATGCTGTTAATTGTTATGCTATGCTAATGCTATGTTATGCTATGCTATGCTACAATGCTTAACACAGCAGGTTATGGTGTGGGGAGACTTGAAAAATATGTGGTGAATGAAATGGTTAGGTTAGGTTAGGTTAAGATAAGGTCAAGTTAGATAAAGGTCAAGTGAGATAAGGTCAAGATAAAGTTTAAGGTACATAAGGTCAAGTTAGTATGAATAAAGCTAGGTTGAGTTAGGTTAGGTTAAGTTAGATAAGAATAAGTTACATTATTTGAAAGTATATAAAAAAAGTTAGGTTAGGTTAGACAAAATTGAAGTTCCATTAGGTCAATATTAATAAAAGCTAGGTTGAGTTAGGTTAGGTTAGGTAAGGTTAGGTTAGGTTAGGTTAGGTTAGGTTAGACAAAATTGAAGTTCCATTAGGTCAATATTAATAAAAACTAGGTTGAGTTAGGTTAGGTTAGGTTAGGTAAGGTTAGGTTAGGTTAGGTTAGCTAAGGTTAGGTTAGGTTAGACAAAATTGAAGTTCCATTAGGTCAATATTAATAAAAGCTAGACTGAGTTAGGTTAGGTTAGGTTAGGGAAGGTTTAAGGTGCATTAGGTCAAGTTAGATGAAGTTAGTAGAAAAGCTAGGTTGAGTTAGGTTAGGTTAGGTTAGGTTAGATCAAGCTGTATTATTTAAAGATCAGTTATAATTTCTCGTTGACAATAAATAGTGCAGTTATTGAAGTTATTAGACATTAGTTAAGGTGTGGACATTAGAAACACTGATAAGAAAAGCTGTCCTCTTAAGCTTGTATATCTCAGAAAAGTTACGATTTTAAGCTTAAATGTGAGGGAATGACTGTTTGAAAGCTTAAATACAGGCAGAGAGTGAAAGATTAGGTTACAGAAGCTTTAATAATAATAATAATAATAATAATAATAATAATAATAATAATAATAATAATAATAATTCGACTAATATATTGTTGGAAATCTTGTGAATCAGAGAGAGAGAGAGAGAGAGAGAGAGAGAGAGAGAGAGAGAGAGAGAGAGAGAGAGAGAGAGAGAGAGAGAGAGAGAGAGAGGGGTGACATGAGTAACAAGAATGAATGAGTGAGTGAGTGAGTGAGTGAGTGAGTGAGTGAGTGAGAGGGAGAATGAGAAAACAATGAAGCAGATGAATTAAAATAAGTAGGGACGTGTTTTGAGTGTGTGTGTGTGCGTGCGTGTATGCGTGTGTATGTGCATGTGTGTATGTACGTGTGTGTATGTACATGTGTGTTTGTATGCGTGTATGTGCATGTGTGTGTGCGTATGTACATGTGTGTTTGCGTGCGTGTATGTGCGCATGTGTGTATGTGTGTGTGTGTGTGTCTCATTTTGTTTACCTATACATAAAATCACTTTTTTTTTTTTTCTCATTTATACAATTTCTTATGTATACATTTTCAAATACTACAATTAATACACTCTGCCCTCTTTTCCTCCTCCTACACTTTTAATAGTGATACAATACTCACTTATAAATGTGTCAATACTCACTTAAACATGTCTTAAGTGATACAATACTCACTTAAACATGTCTAAGTTATACAAGAGTTACTTATAAACTTCTCCACTACTTAAGGCTTCCACTTACATGTAGAGAAAGTTAATGGCTTGTTCCTTTGATCATTGTAAAGTAACTTGGATTTATAAAGACATTTTTTTTTTTTTTATGTCAATTTCAAGTTATTTTTCTGTTTGTAATTAATTTTTCACCTTCCTGTCTTTCCTGTCTATTTAAAAAAGTGGATTTCTGTCTATTTCTAATCTTTCTGTCTATTATAAGTAATTTTTTTCTCTCTCCTGTCTATTAAAAAGGTGAATTTCTGTCTATTTCTAATCTTTCTGTCTATTACAAGTAATTTTTTTCTCTCTCCTGTCTATTAAAAAGGTGAATTTCTGTCTATTTTCAATCTTTCTGTCTATTACAAGTCTTTTTTTCTCTCCTGTCTATTAAAAAGGTGAATTTCTGTCTATTTTCAATCTTTCTGTCTATTACAAGTCTTTTATTTTCTCTCCTGTCTATTAAAAAGGTGAATTTCTGTCTATTTCTAATCTTTCTGTCTATTACAAGTCTTTTTTTTTCTCTCCTGTCTATTAAAAAGGTGAATTTCTGTCTATTTCTAATCTTTCTGTCTATTACAAGTAATTTTTTTCTCTCTCCTGTCTATTAAAAAGGTGAATTTCTGTCTATTTTCAATCTTTCTGTCTATTACAAGTCTTTATTTTCTCTCCTGTCTATTAAAAAAGTTAATTTCTGTCTATTTTCAATCTTTCTGTCTATTACAAGTTTTTTTTCTCTCCTGTCTATTAAAAAGGTGAATTTGTCTTTTTTTAATCTTTGTCTATTACAAGTCTTTTTTTTTCTCTCCTGTCTACTAAAAAAGTGAATTTCTGTCTATTTTCAATCTTTCTGTCTATTACAAGTCTTTTTTTTTCTCTCCTGTCTATTAAAAAAGTGAATTTCTGTCTATTTTTTATCTTTCTGTTTATTACAAGTCTTTTTTTTCTCTCCTGTCTATTAAAAAGGTGAATTTCTGTCTCTTTTTAATCTTTCTGTCTTATGAGTCATTTTTCTGCTTACGTTATTAATTTTCAAGTCATTTTTAGGTTATGAAATTTTAACAAGATTTTGACCTCTTCCTCACCTTTCTGTCTATTAAAAAGGTGAATTTCTGTCTCTCTTAAATCTTTCTGTCTATTATGAGTAATTTTTCTGCTTATATTATTAATTTTCAAGTTATTTTTAGGAGGTTATGAAATTTTAACAAGATTTTGACCCCTTCCTCACCTTCCTGTCTATTAAAAAGGTGAATTTCTGTCTTATTTTAATCTTTCTGTCAATTATGAGTCATTTTTCTGGTCATATTATCAACATGTTATTTTTTAGACATGAAATTTTAACAAGATTTTGACCCCCTTTCTCACTTCCTGTCAGTTAAAAAGGTGAATTTCTGTCTTTTTTTAGGCTTACTGTCAATTTCAAGCCATTTTTTGTCTTTATATCAATTTTTGTCAATTTCGTAATTTTTTTGTTTTTTTATGATTTTTGTCAATTTCAAGCCATTTTTTGTCTTTTTATCAATCTTCTATCAATTTCAAGCCATTTTTTTGTCTTTTTATCAATTTTATGTCAATTTCAAGCCATTTTTTTCTTTTTATCAATTTTATGTCAATTTCAAGCCATTTTTTTGTCTTTTTATCAATTTTGTCAATTTAAAGTCATTTTTCTGCTTATATCATTAATCTTCATGTCATTTTTGGGAGGTGATCAAATTTTAACGAGATTTTGACCCCTTTCTCACCTTCCTGTCTAATAAAAAACTTAATTCCTGTCTATAAATTTCCTCTCTCTCTCTCTCTCTCTCTCTCTCTCATTATCATTATTTTGGCACCTTATTGAATTTCTTTTATAATTTTTAACATTTTATTCACCACTCAAAAATAAAAAAAAAAATAAAATAAAAAAAAATAAAATAATCAACTTTTTTTACAAGTCACCATTAGAAGCACCAATTATTATTATTATTATTATTATTATTATTATTATTATTGGCCATTATATCAACCCACTACTTAACCTGACCCCTTAGAACCATCCATCACAGCTCAATTATCAATATTCTTGCTTCTATCACTACTACACACAATATACAGTCTCTATTATTTATTTTCCCTTATTTCAACATTTATTTAAGTCAATTATTAATATTTTAGCTTCTATTATTAGTAAGATGCAATTTTTTCCATTATTTTATTGTTTTTGTTAATATTTCCTGTTTATTCTTACAGTTCTGCCTTAATTTCTGGATTATTTCAGCATTTATTTAGGTCAATTATTAATATTTTAGCTTCTATTATTAGTAAGATGCAATATTTTTCATTATTTTATTGTTTTTTGTTCATATTTCCTGTTTATTTCATTCTATTCACATCAATTATTAATATTCTTGCTTCAATCACTACTACACACAATATACAGTCTCCATTATTTATTTTCCCTTATTTCAGCATTTATTTAGGTCAATTATTAATATTTGTTTCTATTACTAGTAAGATGCAGTATTTTCCATTATTATTTTTTTTTTTTTTTTTTATATATTTCCCCGCCATTTCAATTTCTCTCTCATCACAAGACATATTTCCTTGATCTTTCAATATTACATGACTTTGCTAACTTTTAAATTAATCTCCATTTTTAAGTCTCATTTCAAAAACTTTCCTCTCTCTCTCTCTCTCTCTCATTAGAAACAATCTCATTTCACAAACCACGTTGATTAATTTTCATCTATATTAATTCAAATTTCAAAAAACTATTTACTGTTACACTATATCATAACTCTCTCTCTCTCTCTCTCTCTCTCTCTCTCTCTCACAAGCCAATATATTCCCTTATCTTTCAAAATTACATAACTTTAGTAACAAAATAAATTAATCTCCATTTTGTAACAATCTGTCAATTAATTATCATCTATAGAAATTCAACTAAATTCTCTCTCTCTCTCATATCACAAGTCATTATATTCCCTTATCTTTCAATTTAACATTATTTCACTAATATTTAAACTAATTTCACATAACAGTAACATTTTATCTCATTTTTTTATCTTTCGTCACAAAAAACTACCAAAATTTTCAACTTCAAACAAATGCCATTATATTTCCCTTATCTTTCAATATTACATGATTTTACTAACATTTTTATTGATCTACACATAATATTCTAAATTTACAAACAATAATATTCTAATTAACTTTTTTTTTCTATCTTTCTTTCATTTCTTTTTTTCAATCTATCTTTTTCATTTTTTTCTTTTTTTCTATTTTTATTTCATCTATCTTTTTTTTCATTTTTTCTTCCATCTCTATCTATTTTTCTATCTTTCTATCTTTTTTATCTTCTTTTCATCTTTTTTTTCTATCTCCTTTCTTTACTTTTGTCTTTCTTTCATCTTTCTATCATTTTCTATCTTCCTATCTTCTTTTCATTTTTTTTCTATCTCTATCTTTTTTTTCTCTCTATCATTTTTCTATCTTTCTTTTCTAATTTTTCTTTCTATTTCATCTTTTTTTCTATCTTTTTTTTAATCATTCTATATTTCTCTCTATCTTTTTTTCCATCTCTCTTCCTTTCCATCATTCTATCTTTCTCTTTTTTTCATTTTTCTATCTTTTTTTCCACCTGTCTATATTTTTCCCCATCTATCCATCATTTTTTCATCAATCTATCTTTCTATCTCTTTTTTCCATCTCTATCTTTCTTTTCCACCTCTCCATCTCTTTTTTTTTTCCCATCTTTCATAACAAAAAACTATTTAATTTTCAGCTTAGCCACACCAAAGTGAAATATTTGCTTTATTTTTCAATACTGCACGACTTCACTAACATTCAAATTCATCTTCTTATAAAAATCTCACTTCACAAACTATCTCAATTAATTTTTCATCTATAATAACTCAAATTCTAAAATAGTGTAACTGTTTCAATATATTATAATTTCTCTCTCTCTCTCTCTCTCTCTCTCTCTCTCTCTCTCTCTCTCACAAGTCAAAATATTTCCCTTATCTTTCAATATTGAAATTTGACTAACATTTTCACTAATTTACATTAATTAAACTCTAATTCCACAAACAATAACATTTTAACTTTTTTTTTCTCTCATAAAAAACATTGATTTATTTTCAACTTAACCAAACAAATGCCAAAATATTTCCCTCATCTTTCAATAACCTTAACATTTTAACTAATATTTTTTCCAATTTTCATAACAAAAAACTCAATTATCTTTCAACTTAACCTCTTCAGTACTGGGACATATTTTTGCTTTGAGATTTGTGTACCATTATACCATTTTATTGACATTAGCAAGGGTGTATGGAGGGCAGAAGATTAATGGCCATAGTCTTCACTATTTTAACCCCTTCAGTACTGAGACACATTTTTCCCTTGAGATTTGTGTCCCATTAGACCATTTTATTGACATTAGCAAGGGTCTATGGAGGGCAGAAGATTAATGGCCACAGTCTTCACTATTTTAACCCCTTCAGCACTGGGACATATTTTTACTTTGAGATTTGTGTACCATTAGACCATTTTATTGACATTAGCAAGGGTCTATGGAGGGCAGAAGATTAATGGCCACAGTCTTCACTATTTTAACCCCTTCAGCACTGGGACATATTTTTTCTTTGAGATTTGTGTACCATTAGACCATTTTATTGACATTAGCAAGGGTCTATGGAGGTCAGAAGATCAATGGCCATAGTTTTCACTATTTTAACCCCTTCAGTACTGAGATGCATTTTTCCCTTGAGATTTGTGTACCATTAGACCATTTTATTGACATTAGCAAGGGTCTATAGAGGTCAGAAGATTAATGGCCACAGTCTTCATTATTTCAATCCCCTTGAAGCTGTTTAAAATCACCAAATAGTCACCAGAATGAATAAGGAGACTGTTTTGGGACATTTTAGAAGAGTTTGGGATGTTTTGAGAGCATTATAACACAGTTTGGCATGTTTTGAGGAGATTTTGTGGCAATTTGACATGTTTTGAGGGCATTTTAAGACAGTTTAGCATTCTAAGAAAATTTGACATGTTCTGAGGTCATTTTAAGGCAATTTGACATATTTTGAATTCATTTTAAGACAGTTTAGCATATTTTGAGGGTATCTAACGACAATTTGACATGTTTTGAGGGCATTTTAAGGCAATTTGACATGTTTTGAGGGCATTTTAAGACAGTTTGACATTTTGAGTGCATTTTAAGACATCTTGATATGTTTTGAGGACATATTAAGACAATCTGGCATGTTTTGAAGGCATTTTAAGACAGTTTGGCATGTTTTGATGTCATTTAAGACAATTTGACATGTTTTGAGAGCATTTTAAGACAATTTGACATGTTTTGAGGGCATTTAAAGGACAGTTCAGCATGTTTTGTCGGCATTTTTAAGAGTCACCAGAATGAATATGGAAATGCATCAACTTAAAACACACAACTTCACCAAGATTCCTCGCACTGCATCACTTGATCAAATTTCTCCTTGTCTCTAACCACAAAAAAAGTAATTAATTTGACGCTAATGACATTCACTAATAAAAGAATAAATTTATCACAACACAAACACAAATAAGAATGAAATACAGGCAACTCTCGATTTACACAATAGATGCGTTCGAGAGGCATCGCGTATTTGAAAATTGGCGTAAAACAAACTTGTAATTCTCCTAACAAACACTAGAAAATAGGGGAATGCAGGATGTGGCCCAAATCGTGTAGTGTCGCACAAAATTAATTCATTATAATATTTTTTTCGGTCGCGTATTAACAAAAACGCATAAATCAAACACGCGTAAATCAAGAGTTACCTGTATGTTAATTGTTTCGCTTATACAACACATCGCTGGTGTCGTGGCGCCTATACATCACAAATACACCTTTTCAATCACCTATACACACATTAGGCTAAAAGGAATGGATTTATTTCACCTATACGTATTTCAAATGTCGGAATTGTGGCGTTTATATATAATACTTCAGTCAGTCATGGCGTTTATACATGAGTGACCAGATAAAATTGTCTATAATGTCAGCTTTGGTTAATATTACATACATTCCATTATTCTCATTTTCTTTTTTTTGAGTATCGTGGCGTTTATAAATGATACTTCAGTCAGTCATGGCGTTTATACATGAGCAACCAGATACAATTGTTTATAGTGTTAGCTTTGGTTAATATTACATAAATTCTATTATTCTCATTTTCTGGGGGGTTTTCGAGTGTTGTGGCATTTATACATAATATTTCAGTTAGTCGTGGCGTTTATACATGGCAGAGAACAACCAGATACAATTAATCTTATATTACGTTGTTAATATTGTCATTTTTCTTTTTTCCTTTATTTTCTGGGGGTTTTTGAGCATCGTGGCATTTATACATTACATTTTAGTCTGTTGTGGTGTTTATACATGAAGAACGACTGTATACATTTCAGTCTAAGAGTTAATATTATGTAACTTTCCTTTTTTTCTTTTTATTTTGTTAGTTTTCAAGTGTCGTGGCGTTTATACATGGCACTTCAGTCTGTCGTGGCGTCTATACATGAAGAGCAGACATATACATTTCAGTCTTTGAGGTTAAGTTAATATTATGTCATTTTCCTTTTTTTTTCTTTTTATTTTCTTAGTTTTCAAGTGTCGTGGCGTTTATACACGGCACGGAACAATCACATACAATTCAGTCGTCTATAATACTAGGTTAAGTTAATGTTATTCCTATAGATTCCTTTATTTTCTCATTCATTTTAGTGTTGTAGCATTTATACATGGCAGGGAATGTGGCAACACCTTTCTTTCATCTACACGTAACTCTCAATTTACACGACAGATGCATTCTAAGAGGCATTGCGTATTTCTAAATTGGCGTAAAACAAACTCATAATTTGCGGGATGTAGGCCAAATTGTGTACAAGCAAACTGATCGCGCAAATTTAATTAAATTTTTTCGGTCGTATTAAAAAAAACGCGTAAATCAAGAGTTACCTGTATACTTTTCTCCTTCCTGCACCATCCTTGTCCTTATTTCGTCTATACTCACAAACGTAAACTCTCTCGATGTCGTAATGTCTATACATGCAAAACGTACAATTCTTTATCACCTGCAACATTAGATCAAGTTATTTTACAGCAAACAATATTATTTTCTAAACCTTCTTATATCTCAATGTCATTTTCCTAATAGATCATGACATTTATACTTTTTTCAATTTCAAAACCTTCATATTTAAAAGTATCCTGTTGTTTATACATGCAAAGGTACAGTTTTCTTTTTATTTTACAGCAAACAATCTTATTTTCTTAACTTTCTTAAATCTCAATATTATTTCTCCACAGATCATGACATTTACAGTTTCTTGATCCTAAATGCTTCAATAATCAAAGTATTGTAACATTTATACATGCGGAAATACAAGTTCTTTATCTATTTTACAGCAAACATTAATATTTTCTAAACTCTCTTAAATCTCGTCATTTTCCTAACAGATCATGACATTTATACTTCTTTTAATGTCAAGCGCTTCATTTCTACAAGTGTCGTGTCGTTTATACATACGGAAATACAGTTTAGTCGAGTATAATATCAGCTTAGGTTATTTCACAAGTACTGCCTTAATTCCTGCACCAAATAAAAAATAAATAAATAAAAAAAAAATCTTGCCTCATCTGTAATTCTTAACCCCAAACACTTTATTTCTCAAAGTATCGTGTCATTTATACATTCAGAAATACAGTTTTAATCATCTACAGTATTACTTTAAGTCTTTCTGCACCAAATTTGATGTTATTATTAATCTATAACTTTCTTAATCCCAAACACTTAATTTCTCAGCATTTTGTGTCGTTTATACATGCGGAAATACAGCTTATTCATTTATTGTATCACCTCAAGACTTTCTGCACCAAATTCTATCTTATTATTACTGTCTTATTCACAAACACTCTATTTATCAAAGTATCTTGTCATTTATACATTCAGAAATAGTGTTAACCCATTTATTGTATCACTTCAAGATTTTCTGCACCAAATTCTATCTTATTATTACTGTCTTATTCACAAACACTCTATTAATCAAAATATCGTGTCACTTATACATTCAGAAATACAGTTTATTCATTTATAGCCTTATTGTATACTGTCTTAATCCCAAACACTTCATTTCTTAAAGTATCGAGTCGTCTATACATGCGGAAATACACTTAATTGAACTCCAAACACTTAATTTCTCAAGTATTGTGTCGTTCATACAAGTGGAAATACAGTTTGTTTATCTCTAGTCTCACTGTTCACTCCCCCACCTCTGCACACAGTTTGGCCGCAATGCAATACCTTACATTCTAACACACACTGAGACACACGTACGTACATAGCTGCCCTCGCCGTACACTCTCACTCTGGTTAATTCAATACTTTAAAATATATCATTTGTTTTTCTAAGCCTCAATAATAAAGCACTCTCCTCTTCTCTCCTCTCCTCTTCCTTCCTTCCTTCTCTCCAAATACCATTAACCCTTTCAGTACTGAGACATATTTTTACCATGAGTCTGGGTGTGATTAGGTGACTTTAAGCATTAGGAAGGGTCTATGAAGGTCAAAAAGATTAAAGGCCAGACTCTTTACTATTCTAACGTCCCTCATAAGTTTCTGAAGCTGTATAAAATCACCAAATATTAAGCAGAATGAATATAAACACACGTCATGCTACTGAAGGGGTTAAGGGCAGGTGTACATAAGTGACTCTGTGGCATCATATTGTGTCGGGATGTGGCTCTCCATAAGTCTGCATGCTTTAGAAAATGTCCCACGATCACCACCATCTGTGGCAAGAAACTGTGGCCAGCTGTCACCGATCCCAGCCACAGCATGACGTGCCTTTGTGTCCAGGACCTGCACACACCACCATGGTACAGTGGAACCATGTGTGCTTTGGGGTCCGAGTGGTCTCCAAGTGTACAGGTTCGAATCCTGTCCACGGTCTGAGAGTAGGTTGGGCTTCCTAGCAGGTGGGCTTTGAGATAGGAGGTGCCACAAAAAGTATTCCCTTTAGCCCAGAAATTATCATATTGAAAAAAAAAAATGTAATAAATAAATAAATAAAAAATGAAATAAATAACTGTGGCTGTGTTGAGTGCTGGACATGTGACGGCTGATGGCAGTCACTTACCAAATGTTGAGGCGTCACCACAATTTGCTCCTTACATACACACACACCCACCACCACCACCACCACGGCTACACTCCATACAGATGCATTCATTACTGACAGTGAAGACGTGGCAGCAGTGTGTGAGGCACTACGCTGCTGTCACTACACCAATAACACCGCCAAACCAAGGCATGGCAGGACGTCTGGCATCTTGGTGTCCTGCTATAGAGAGGTGGATTCTCTAGGGAATGAGGCCTTGGTGGGAACAATGTGACAGTGCCCACACCCACACACACAAACACACATGGATGACTCTATGGTGAGGTTCAGCCAGGACACAGTGGCTTGGATCCCCACCACCACAATGTACCACAGAATCGCTGATGTTCTCCACCCACTGTTTTCCAAGCCTGAACTAAAGAATGTCAATAATAAAGTGATGAAATAATAAAGAAAAATTGGGTATTTTTAATGCATTATTTTTATCCATTTTCTGAGGTGAATAAGCCATTTTTCCTTTACTAGTTGCTGTGTCTGTTAGTTCGTATGTCTGGATGTCTTTTTATCAGCTTGTCTTCTAAACTGTCTTCATTTTTATGTTTTTAGTGGTATTATACGTGACAAATTGTTCTTTTTTGTATTTAAAGATTGGATATTCTCTTTTTTTCAATCTCTCAATACGATATCCTCTTTTTCAATATTTAAATAATTTCTCATAATTTTCCAATCTCCATCATTTATTTCCATACATAAACAAATTTCCAGTTATTTCTTCCTTCCTACACCTGTTTTTGTCATCATTTCCAGCTGCGAGTATCTTTTCCATCTATATTCATCATAATTTCCAGCTGTTTCATTATTTCCAGTCATTTCTGCCATTAATTTCTACAAAAAGACAAATTTCCAGTTACTTTTCCCTTCCAACATCTTAATTTCTGTCATTAATTCCAGCTGTGTCCTTTTTATCAGCTGTTTCTTATTATTTCCAGCTGTTTCTCATTATTTTCAGCCATTTCTGTATTAATTTCCACAGCTAAGCAAATTTCCAGTTATTTTTTTATACCTACACCTGATTATTATTTATTTCCAGCTGCGAGTGTCATTTTTCATAAACTTTACAGCTGTTTGTCATCATTTCCAGCTGTTTCTGATCATTTCCAGCTCTTTTCTCATCATTTCCAGCTGTCTTGTCATCATTTCTCATATTTCCAGCTGTTTCTGATCATTTCCAGCTGTTTCTGATCATTTCCAGCTGTTTCTGATCATTTTCAGCTGTTTCCACTATTATTTCCAGCTGTTCCTGTCATTCCTTTGAGGTCATAGGCAAAAAATTCACCTGCTTTTATTGGTTCCAGCTGTCCGTCCTTTGTTTTCCGGCCAATGGTGACTCAGAACACAGGAAAACGACAGCTGGTGTGTAAGTTAACTGTAGGAATCACCACCACCATCACCACCATCACCACTACCACCACAATCACCACCACACCTAGGCTCTTAGTGTATGGCAAAGAGGAGAGAGAGAGAGAGAGAGAGAGAGAGAGAGAGAGAGAGAGAGAGAGAGAGAGAGAGAGAGAGAGAGAGAGAGAGAGAGAGAGGAAAAATTTTGAAAGTGTACCATTTCACCACAGTTTACCACAGTTCACCACACTTCAACCACCACCATCACCACTTCAGACTGTGGTGTTCGTGTGGTAGGAATGGAAAAAAAAAAAAAATAGAAAAAAACTACCATTTTACCACATTTTACCACAGTTCACCACACCACCACCATCATCACCACAGTTTACCTCTCAGTATTGGAGTGTGGTAGAGAGAGAGACAGAAGCATGACTTTCACCACACCAGAGTTCACCACACCACACTTCACCACACTTCAATTTTTGGCATATCAGTGTGGTGAAAAGAAGACAGAAGCACAATTTCCACCACAATTCACCACATACAGTTCACCAGTACCACAGTTAAAATTTTTGGCATCAGAGTGTGGTAGAGTGAGGGAAAACAAGCACAATTTTCACCACAGTGCACCATTTTCACCACAGTGCACCATTTTCACCTCATACATTCACCACACCACCACAATTCACCACAGCTTTCACCACACCAAACTTCATCTTCCAGTATTGCAGTGTAGCAGAAAGAAGACAGAAGCACAATTTCCACCACAATTCACCACAATTTACCACAATTCACCACCACTTCAGATTGTGGTGTTTGAGTGTGGTAGGAAGAAAAAAATAAAAAAAATAATAATTTCACATTTCACCACATTTACCACAGTTTACCACAGTTCAGCTCTTGCCATCGGAGTGTGGTAGAGTGGCGGAGGAGGAGGAAGGGGGCGCGTCCAAGCACTCTATCGCATCATGGCTCTTTCCCGTCAAAAAGTAAGTCACCATGTCGCCTTTACCCTTGACCTTAATGGTGCCCCGACAGATTAGCGGGTAGCCTTTCTTGTGTAGAATTTGGTACACCTCCTGCGTCACCTGTGTGTGTATTGGGGGGGTAGAGGGAGGGGTGGTTGGTCAGTAAGTTTAAGGTTAGGTTAGGTTAGGTTAGGTTAAGGTTAGGTTAGGTTAGGTTTAGGATAGGTTAGGTTAAACTAGGCTAAGTCAGACTATGTTAGGTTAGGTTTGGCTAGGTTAAGTTAGATTAAAGTTAGCTTCGGGTTAAAATAAATTATGCTATAAACAAGGGTTAGTTAGGTTAGGTTAGGTTAGGTTAAGATTAGGTTGTGTTGGGTTGGGTTAGGTTAGGTTAGGTTAGGTTAGGTTAGGTTAGGTTAGGTTGGGTTGGGTTGGGTTGGGTTGGGTTGGGTTGTGTTGGGTTAGGTTAAGATTAGATTAGGTTAGGTTGGATTGAATTGGGTTGGGTTGGGTTGGGTTGGGTTGGGTTGGGTTGGGTTAGGGGTTAGGTTGGGTTGGGTTGGGTTGGGTTAGGTTAGGTTAAGATTGGGTTGAGCTAGGTTGAGTTTACATTCATTTGGGTTAGGTTAGGATAATTTTGGGTTAATTTGGAGTAGGTTCAGCTTTAAATTTGGGTTAATTTTGTTAGCTTTGGATAATTTGGGTTAATCTGAATTAGGTTTGGATATTTTTCTGTTCATTTTGGTTACATTTGGATAATTTGGGTTCATTTTTGTGAGATTTGGATAAATTTTGGTTCATTTTGGTTGTGTTTGGATAATTTTGCTTTCATTTGTTAGGTTCGGATAAATTTGGATAAATTTTTGTTTGACTTGGATAATTTTGGGTCAATTGGGGTGGTTTCGTTTGGTTCGGATAATTTTTGGTTCATTTTGGATAATTTTTGGGTCCATTTCGGATAATATTTGGTTCACACATTTGGTTAGGTTAGGGTTCATTAGGGTTCAGTTTGGCAGGTTTGGATATGCTTGGGGTTCATTAAGATCCAATTTAAGTACATTAGGTTAGGTTCAGATAGGTTCGGATAAGTTCAGATTACATGGTCAGGTTCAGTCTGGGCTTCATTTAGTAAGGTTCAGACTAGGTTCGGATTAGGTTCGGATAAGGTTCGGATTAGGTTAGGTTACTCTGACTGGCTTTATTTATTTATATATCTTTATTTTGCTTTATTTACTTTTTCATTTGATTTTTTTGGCGAATTGTTTTGTTATTTCATTTTTTTTTATTTTGTTATCTTTTCTTTAATTTGTATACAATTTTGCCTCATTTCTCTATCTAGTAATTCTATTTTCTTATTTATTCTTTTATTCATTCATTCCTTTGGTTATCTATTGAATTTAGCATGCACAACAAAAATAATAATAATAATAACAATAATAATCTATCTACGTCTATATCTGACCACCATAGACACACACACACACACACACACACACACACACACACACACACACACACACACACACACACACACTCTTAGCCCGACAAACCTCTAATAGAAATAACACTCTAAAGAAACACTCGGCTGTGCTATTTAACAAACACCTAACACACAGACACACAGACGGACAGACAAACGAACACTGACCTGAATCTTGTCGAGTTCCCCTGTTGAGTCCATCCTTGAGGCGACATTGACAGCATTGCCCCAAATGTCATACTGTGGTTTGTTGGCTCCAATCACCCCTGCCACCACTGGACCTATGTTGATCCCTGCCAAACACACACACACACTAAGGTCATAAGCACTAGGTAAATACAACTAGCTAAATAAAGGATCAAGAATGGCTGGTGTAGAAGGAATGAGCCAGGTACAGTATAGACTAGTGGGTGGAAGCTATGTGTAAAATCTTGGTTATAAATTCAAGTTTAAGGGAGAATTGAAAGAAAGGATAAAGTATTAAGCACAATAGCAGCAGCAGCCATGTGTGTCAGGAGAGGAGACGGGAAATATATTGTTGCTTTATTTAGGAGAAGCAAAATAAATGAGGGATAGCAAAGGAAATGGAAAAAGAAAAGGAAAAAAGGAAGGAAGGAAGAAGGAAAGAATAGAAAGGATAAAATGAAGGAAATAAGACAGAGAAGGAAGGAAGGAAGGAAGGAAAAAAAAAAAAAATAAATACTGTTAGCCGACTCCTAACCTAACCTAACCTAACCTGCCAAACACAGACAGTTCAAGAGATTTATTCCTAATGTTTGGCTAACTCTATTAATCTTTCAGGGACTGCCATTCAAGTGAGCCTTTTTTAAATCTTCTTGCCCTTGGTGTGTGTGTGGCTGGTTAACATTGAATGGGGAAATGTGTCTAGCTGGTAAACATTAAGTGTAAGTGTGTGTGTGGCTGGTTAACCCCCCTTAGCACCATCAAGCTCTTTCATAATTCATTCTGCTTACTATTTGTTGATTCTACACAGCTTGAGAAACTTATGTGGGGATTAAAACAGTGAAGAATCTGGCCATTAATCTTCTGACCTCCATAGACCCTTAATAATGTCAATAAAATCGTCTAATCACAACCAAAACTCATGGTAGAAAATGCGTCCCAGTACTGAAGGGGCTAACATTGAGTGGAAGAATGTGGTAAATTAAGTGGAAGAATGTGTGTAGTGGGTAAACATTAAGTGAAAGAACACAGAGACAGACAGAGCTTACCTATTTTGATTTTGAAGTTATTGAAGTAAGTGGAAGGACATAAAGGCAGACAAAGCTTACCTATTCTGATCTTGAAGTTATTGAAGGAGTGTTCATTGACATATTCCAGCTGGTCTCGGAGTCTGAGGGCGTAGTCTGCCATGGCCGTCACGTGGCTAAAGTTCTTGAGGTCCCTTGTGGCTTTGGTCAAACCTGGGGTAAAAAACAAAGGTGAAAAGTTAGTATATTTGACACAGGGAAATGACGTCAAAATTAAGTAGATATACATATACACACGTAAAAATAAAGAACCTTCCCTATGAAAGACTAAAGGAAATGGAACTACCAACTTTGAAGAATACATACACACACGCACACGCACACACACACACACTGTACTGAAGAGATTAAAATAGTGAAGACTGTGGCCATTAAACCTCTCAATAAAATTATCTAATGGTACACAAATCTCAAGGCAAAAATACATCCCAGTACTGAAAGGAATTAAAATAGTGAAGACAGTGGCCATTAATCCTCTTGCTAATGTCAATAAAATGGTCTAATGGCACACAAACCTCAAGACAAAAATACACCCCAGTACTGAAGCGTTTATAGAATTAAATATACCAAACACATATACACAAACAACATTACCAGCAGCAGCCATGTACGTCGCCCCAGTGGATTTAATCTTCTCTATATTCTTAAAGGGTTCTTCATCAAGGAGCTCATCAAAGTCTGCTATTATCTCATTGAGCAGCCGTAAGCACTCCACCCCCTCATTGTTCGACTCCAGTTCCATATAGAAGTCAGAGAAGTTAGGAATGGAGGCGAAAAGTATGCACGCACTCTCACACTCCTCGTGGTACAGCTCCTGAGTGGGTTAAGAGTGCGTTAGTGTGTTAGAGTGTGTTTGAGTGTGTTTTGAGTGTTTTTAGCGTGTGTTTTGAGTGTTTTGAGTGTGTTTCAGGTTAAGTTTGTTTATAGTGTACTAAGAGGAGTGTGTTTTGAGTGTGTTTGAGTGTTTTGAGTGGGTTAGTGTGTTTTGAGTGTGCTTTCAGTGTGTTAGAGAGTGTTTTGAGTGTTTAGAGTGCGTTAATGTGTTTTGATGTGTTTTGAGTGCGTTTGAGTAGGTTTGAGTGGGTTAGAGTGTGTTTGAATGTTTGAATAGGTTAAGCGAGGTTTAAGAGTGTTTAAATGTGTGTTTGAGTGTGTTTTGAGTGTGCTTGACTGTGTTAGGTTAGGTTTGAGCGTGTTTGAGTGGGTCTGAGTGTGTTTGAGTGTGCTAGGTTAGGTTTGAGAGTGTTTAGCATGTGTTTGAGTGTATCTTGAGTGTGTTTTGAGTGTGTTTGAGTGTTAGGTTAGGTTTGAGAGAATTTAGCATGTGTTTGAGTGTGTCTGAGTGTGTTTAGTGTAACATAACCTTACCTAACTTTATATAATTAAATACAACCTGTACACACTCTCTCTCTCTCTCTCTCTCTCTCTCTCTCTCTCTCTCTCTCTCTCCAGCCTAGCTTCCTTTCTCATTTTTCTCTCTTTTCTCTCATTCTACATCCAGTCCATTTCCTCCTCTCTCTCTCTCTCTCTCTCTCTCTAAATTTGCTGTGGTGTCATAATTTCTCATATTTTGTCTATTTTTTCTTTTCTCTCTCTAAATTTGCTGTGGTGTCATAATTCTCTCTCTCTCTCTCTCTCTCTCTCTCTCTCTCTCTCTCTCTCTCTCTTACTCACGTCAGAGACCCGGTCGACGCTGAGGAAGTGGATTGCAACATGCTCTGGTAGAATGTTGTAAATCAGCGCTCGATTGTAAGCCTGAAGGTGCTCAATCTCCTCCTTCTCTCCTGCAATGGTGGTGGTGGTGGTGGTGGTGGTGAGAAGAGGAAGAAAGTTGTAATAATAGTAGTAATGGTGGAAGGAGGGAAAGTAGTAGTAGTAGTAGTAGTAGTAGTAGTAGTAGTAGTAGTAATAAAAATAGATATAGATGAAATTTCCATCAGGTTAGATAAATTTCACTTATGACTAGGTTAGGTTAGGTTAGGTTAGGTTAGGTTAGGTGAGGTGAGGTGAGGTGAGGTGAGGTTAGGTTAGGTGAGGTTAGGTTAGGTTAGGTTAGGTTAGGTGAGGTGAGAGGTGTCTTACCCTGTGCCTCCAGCTTCCACACAAAGTCCAGCCTGGAGGTGGCCTCAGTCTGCCTGGCGTGGATCACAAACACCACCGTGAAGCCAATCAACACCGCCACCGTCACATACCGCGACACAAACACCTCGCCGTACCTGTCAACACCACCTCATTAACACCACACACCAACACCAACACCTCCACACACCTTTTAATTAACCTTACCTAACTACTACTACTACTACTACTACTACCACTACTACCTAACCTAACCTTGCCATACCTGTCAACACCACCTCGTTAACACCAACACACCAACACCAACACCTCCACACACCTATTAACCTAACCTACTACTACCTAACCTAACCTCGCCATACCTGTCAACACCACCTCGTTACCTCCACACACCTGTAGACACCTGGAGACGCACCTAATCTATCTTTACCTATCTAAAATATTACTTCTACCTAAGTTTTACCTGTATATAGCCATTAATTACCTGTCTTACCTGTATATACCTATTAAATTTATACTTCTAGCTACCTTTTACCTGTCTATACACTAGTTAATTAATACCTTTACCTGTATCCTAGTTATACCTGTCATATGTTACCTGTAGCTCTCTTTTACTTGTCTATAGCCATTAATTCATTCTATATACCTGTTATTATATTCTCATCTTTATCAGTGTTTTTTCTCTATGTACATCTGTAAAATTATAACTCTCTCTCTCTCTCTCTCTCTCTCTCTCTCTCTCTCTCTCTCTCTCTCTCTCTCTCTCTCTCTCTCTCTCTTCACTCCTCTTCTCTCTCCCTTTTTTTCACTAACTCTCTCACACTGTTACTCTCACCCACTCCCTCTCTCACTCTTTTACTCCAACCTATCTCTCTCTCTCTCTCTCTCTCTCTCTCTCTCTCTAACTCACCCTTCAGTCATAAGGATCAGAGCATCTTGGTTGTCAAACAGTGTGGCGTGTGTAAACATAACCATGCATATGTAAGCCACACAGATTCCAGAGAGGAGGAGAAGCTTGATGATGCTAAACATGAGCTGGTACACTGCACACGCCACCATCACCAGCAACACGCAGAAGGTGAAGTACTGTGGGGGGTAGAAATATTACATTAGGTTAGGTGATGTACTGTGGGGGGTAGAAATATTACATTATTTTGGGGTAGAAATATTATTACATTAGGTTAGATGAAGTACTATGGGGGTAGAAATATTACATTATGTTGGGGTAGAAATATTACATTATGTTGGGGTAGAAATATTACATTGTTAGGTGAAGTACTGTGGGGGGTAGAAATATTACATTAGGTTAGGTGAAGTGCTGTGGGGGGGTAGAAATATCACATTAGGTTAGGTGAGGGAATGTTGGGTAACTGTCTGATGGAGGGGGGTGAAAGGGGTGTGTGGTGAGGAGGGAGTGGGGTGAAGGACTGGTGAGGGACTGGGGGTGGTGGGGTGAGGGAGTGAGGTGAGGGAGGAGTG
>NC_059255.1:4260247-4262747 GCF_017591435.1 Portunus trituberculatus | reverse complement strand
CTGCGAAACACTGCGATCTTCTCGGAATGGAGCATACTTTCTCATTTACTATCGTTCACTTCCTTATTTTCTAATATTTTCCTGGTTTTTCAGATTTTTTCGTTTTTTTCTCATTTACTATCGTTCACTTTCATTTTTTCTAATATTTTGCTGTTTTTTTCAGATTTTTTCGTCTTTTTTTCTCATTTACTATCGTTCACTTCCTTTTTTTCTAATATTTTCCTGTTTTTTTCAGATTTTTTCGTCTTTTTTTTTTCATTTACTATCGTTCACTTTCTTCTTTTCTAATATTTTTCGTGTTTTTTCAGTTTTTTCAGATTTTTTCGTGTTTTTTTCATTTATTATCGTTCACTTGCTCTTTTTCTAATATTTTGCAGTTTTTTTCAGATTTTTTCGTCTTTTTTTGTGTATTTTCTCATTTATTTTCGCTCAAACATATTTTCTTGAATTTTTCGTCTTATTTTTTTTCATTTACTTTCGTTCACTTATTCCTTTTCTAATATTTTTGTTGTTTTTCAGATTTTTTCGTCTTTTTTCTTGATTTTTCTCATTTATATTCGCTCACTTACTTAATTTTCGTTTTTCTTAATTTTTCGTCTTATTTTCTCATTTATTTTCGCTCATTCACTTAATTTTCGTTTTTTCTTTATTTTCGTCTTATTTTCTCATTAACTTTCGTTCACTCATTTTTCCTTATTTTTCGTATTTTCTTAATTTTTCGTCTTATTTTCTCATTTATTTTCGTTTTTCTTAATTTTTCGTCTTATTTTCTCATTAAGTTTCGTTCACTCTTTTTTTCCTTATTTTTTCGTATTTTTCTTAATTTTTCGTCTTATTTTCTCATTTATTTTCGTTTTTCTTAATTTTTCGTCTTATTTTCTCATTAAGTTTCGTTCACTCTTTTATTCCTTATTTTTTCGTATTTTTCTTAATATTTCGTCTTATTTTCTCATTAAGTTTCGTTCACTTTTTTTTTCCTTATTTTTTCGTATTTCTCTTAATATTTCGTCTTATTTTCTCATTAAGTTTCGTTCACTCATTTTTTCTTATTTTTCGTATTTTTCTTAATTTTTCGTCTTATTTTCTCATTAAGTTTCGTTCATTCACTTCTTTTCCTTAATTTTTCCTTTTTTTCTTATTTTTTCGTCCTAATATTTCTTTTTTTTTCTTTAGATTTCGTTCACATTTTTTTTTATTCTATTTTCCTTTTCATTCGTATTTTTCTTTTTCTTTTTCTCTATCTCTCAATTTTCTCACTCACTTTCTCACTTTCTCACTTTCTCACTTTCTCTAATTTCCTTTATTTTCTTTTTAATTCTTATTTTCTATTTTCTCTTCCCGTTTTCTTTCTGTTAATTCTGCACTATTTCTATCATCAATTTCCTGTATGCACCGTTCTCTCTCTCTCTCTCTCTCTCTCTCTCTCTCTCTCTCTCTCTCTCTCTCTCTCTCTCTCTTATCCTGTCCTTTCCTCACTCCTTCCTTCTCTCTCTTCTGAAATAAATAAAAAAAACAATTAATTTCACAAAAACTCTTATTTATTATCATTATTATTATTATTATTATTATTATTCCTCTCATTTATCAAGTTATTCTTCGCCTATTACTTTATCCATCATTATTTATTATTTATTTATCTATTTATTTGTGTTTGTTTACATCTAAGGGTCACGTGACTGTTTGTTTACATTTGAAGGAGGTCACGTGACTGTTTGTTTACATCGAAGGGGACCACGTGGCTTTGTTTACACCACGTGACTTTGTTTACATCAAATGACTGTTTACACACACACACACACACACACACACACACACACACACACACACACACACACACACACACACACACACAAACATTCAATCTCATTATTATTATTATTATTATTATTATTATTATTATTATTATTATTATTATTATTATTGCTTCATTTTTATCCATTATCTCTCTCTCTCTCTCTCTCTCTCTCTCTCTCTCTCTCTCTCTCTCTCTCTCTCTCTCTCTCTCTCTCTCTCTCCTTTCCTATCCATTTTCTTCTTATCATTGTCTTCCTCCTCACTGTTCATCTTCTCTCTTCTCTCTCCTCTTCCTCTTCCTCCTCCTCCTCTTCCTCCTCCTCTTCCTCTTCTTCCTCTTTCTTCCTTCACTTCTCAAAAAACTGTAAAAAAATAAATACAAATAAAAAAACAAATAAAGAGAGAGAGAGAGAGAGAGAGAGAGAGAGAGAGAGAGAGAGAGAGAGAGAGAGAGAGAGAGAGAGAAATTAAGTATGATTATCTCAAAATACTTTAAATCACACTTTTAAAATTACAACAATTAATTTTATTTTTTTATATAACTAAACTTTTCTGAGAACCAAGATTAAGTGGTGGTGGTGGTGGTAGTAGTAGTAGTAGTAGTAGTAGTAGTAGTAGTAGTAGTAGTAGTAGTAGTAGTAGTAAAACTTTCTTCCATTACTAACTTTTATGGAGAAGGAAAGATGAAGGTAATATTTCTCTCTCT
>NC_059255.1:4252747-4255247 GCF_017591435.1 Portunus trituberculatus | reverse complement strand
AAACATGCCAAACTGTGTCTGCCCTCAAAACCAAACTGTCTTAAAATGCCTCAAACTGTCTTAAAATGCCCTCAAAACATGCCAAACTGTCTTAAAATGCCCTCAAAACATGCCAAACTGTCTTAAAATGCCCTCAAAACATGCCAAACTGTCTTAAAATGCCCTCAAAACATACCAAACTGTCTTAAAATGCCCTCAAAACATGCCAAACTGTCTTAAAATACCCTCAAAACATGCCAAACTGTCTTAAAATGCCCTCAAAACATACCAAACTGTCTTAAAATGCCCTCAAAACATGCCAAACTGTCTTAAAATACCCTCAAAACATGCCAAACTGTCTTAAAATACCCTCAAAACATGCCAAACTGTCTTAAAATGCCCTCAAAACATGCCAAACTGTCTTAAAATACCCTCAAAACATGCCAAACTGTCTTAAAATGCCCTCAAAACACCAAACTGTCTTAAAATGCCCTCAAAACACCAAACTGTTTTAAAATGCCCATAAAACATACCAACTCTCTTAAAATACCCTCAAAACATACCAAACTGTCTTGAAATACCCTCAAAACATGTGTCTTAAAATACCCTCAAAACATACCAAACTGTCTTAAAATGCCTCAAAACATGCCAAACTGTCTTAAAATACCCTCAAAACATACCAAACTGTCTTAAAATACCCTCAAAACACACCAAACTGTCTTAAAATACCCTCAAAACATGCCAAACTGTCTTAAAATACCCTCAAAACACACCAAACTGTCTTAAAATGCCCTCAAAACATGCCAAACTGTCTTAAAATACCCTCAAAACACACCAAACTGTCTTAAAATACCCTCAAAACATACCAAACTGTCTTAAAATACCCTCAAAACATACCAAACTGTCTTAAAATACCCTCAAAACACACCAAACTGTCTTAAAATACCCTCAAAACACACCAAACTGTCTTAAAATACCCTCAAAACATACCAGATTGTCTTGAAATGCCCTCAAATATGCCAAACTGTCTTAAAATACCCTCAAAACACACCAAACTGTCTTAAAATACCCTCAAAACATACCAAACTGTCTTAAAATGCCCTCAAAACATGCCAAACTGTCTTAAAACACCCTCAAAACATACCAAACTGTCTTAAAATGCCCTCAAAACATACCAAACTGTCTTAAAATGCCCTCAAATATGCCAAACTGTCTTAAAATACCCTCAAAACACACCAAACTGTCTTAAAATACCCTCAAAACACACCAAACTGTCTTGAAATACCCTCAAAACACACCAAACTGTCTTAAAATACCCTCAAAACATACCAAACTGTCTTAAAATACCCTCAAAACACACCAAATTGTCTTGAAATGCCCTCAAATATGCCAAACTGTCTTAAAACACCCTCAAAACATACCAGACTGTCTTGAAATGCCCACAAAACATAATCCTTCTGGTGACTATTTGGTGACTTTATACAGCTTCAGAAACTCATGTGGGGGATTAAAATAAAGAAGACTGTGGCCATTAATCTTCTGACCTCCATAGAGTCTTCCTAATGTCACTAAAATGCCCTCAAAACATGCCAAACTGTCTAAAAACTCCACAAAACATCCAAAACTGTCTAAAATGTCCTCAAAACATGCCAAATTGTCTTGATATGCCCTTAAAACATGACATTTAAAGACAGTTTGGCATGTTTCGAGGGCATTTTATTCACATTAGGAAGGGTCTATGAAGGTCAGAAGATTAATGGCCACAGTCTTCACTATTTTAATCCCCCACATGCGTCTGTGAAGCTGTAGAAAGTCAAGAGTTTAACATGTTTTGAGGGCATTTTAAGACATTTTAGCGTGTTTTGGTGTAATTTCAAGACAGTTTAACATGTTTTGAGGGCATTTTAAGACAGGTTAGCGTGTTTTGGTGTAATTTCAAGACAGTTTAACATGTTTTGAGGGCATTTTAAGACATTTTAACGTGTTTTGGGGTAATTTCAAGATAGTTTAACATGTTTTGAGGGCATTTTAAGACATTTTAGCGTGTTTTGGTGGAATTTCAAGACAGTTTAACATGTTTTGAGGGCATTTTAAGACATTTTAGCGTGTTTTGGTGTAATTTCAAGACAGTTTAACATGTTTTGAGGGCATTTTATTAATATTAGCAAGGGTCTATGGAGGTCAGAAGATTAATGGCCACAGTCTTCACTATTTTAACACCCCACATGAGTTTGTGAAGCTGTATAAAGTCACCAAATAGTCACCAGAATGAATATGTAAACACGTCACGCTACTGAAGGGGTTAAGTATTATTTCACCTCTATTAAGCTCTATCATGTTGTTTTCCTCTCTCTCTCTCTCTCTCTCTCTCTCTCTCTCTCTCTCTAATTAACATACAGGTGTTAGGACCTCGCTATTGCTTTAAGAATGACTAATTGTAAACTTAAACACACCTGCGACACACACACACACACACACACACACACACACACACACACACACACACACACACACACACACA
>NC_059255.1:4225247-4242747 GCF_017591435.1 Portunus trituberculatus | reverse complement strand
AATAAATTTAAGTTCAGGAAAATCAAGGAATATTGTAACTCAAAACATTAGCCCTTTCAGTACCAGGGCACATTTTTATCATTAATTTTTGGATGTGGTTTGAGAGATTTTGTTAACATTAGCAAGGGTTTGTGGAGTTCAGGGTGCTCTCAAAACCTTCTGTGCTTCTCCTCCACTACTTCAAAAGGGTTTCTCTATATTGCCACAAGTTTTTTAAGGTGTTTTTGTGGTTCTAGAGGTAGAGTGACAAGATTTCTGCACTATTAACTGGAGAAATGCTCTTGAAAACCCCGTCAGTCATCTCTGTGGCCTTGGAAAAGTCATGGTGAGAGAATAGAAACATTTTTTAAGGTGTTTTTGTGGTTCTAGAGGCAGAGTGACAAGATTTCAGCATTAACTGGAGAAATGCTCTTGAAAATCCCATCAGTCATCTCTGTGGCCTTAGAAAAGTTGCAGTGAGAGAATAAAGCATTTTTAAGGAAGTTTTTTTTATGGTTCTAGAGGCAGAGTGACAAGATTTCTACAATATTAACTGGAGAAACACTCTTGCAAACCCCGCTACTCATTTCAGTGGCCTTGGAAAAGAGTCAAGGTGAGACAGCAGAGCGTTTGAATACGGACATGAGGAACACAAGCACAAAGTTTGCGAAAATTATAGGCTTATGTCATGTTGATTAATGTTCCTCTAATCTTACTAATAATTTACATCATCATCTAATACACGAGCATTTCTGGACAAGGAATCACAAAATTAATGGCCACACTTTTCACTTTTGCAATCCCCCACTCAAGTTTCTGAAGCTGTGTAAAATCACCAAATAGTCACCAGAATGAATATCTGCATTCAATACCATGATGTCTTTTCATATTTATTTTGGTGACTATTTGGTGATTATATACAGCTTCAGAAACTTATGTGGGGATTAAAATAGTGAAGAATCTGGACCATTAATCTTCTGACTTTCATACAACCTTCCTAATGTCAATAAAATGGTCTAATGGTACACAAATCTTAAGGTAAAAATGTGTCCCAGTACTGAAGGGGTTAAAATAGTGAAGACCGGTGACCATTTATCTTCTGCCCTCCATAGACCCTTGTTAATGTCAATAAAATGGTCTAATGGTACACAAATCTTAAGGTAAAAATGTGTCCCAGTACTGAAGGGGTTAAAATAGTGAAGACTGTGGCCATTAATCTTCTGACCTCCATAGACCCTTGCTAATGTCAATAAAATGGTCTAATGGTACACAAATCTCAAGGTAAAAATGTGTCCCAGTACTGAAGGGCTTAAAATAGTGAAGACCGTGACCATTTATCTTCTGACCTCCATAGACCCTTGCTAATGTCAATAAAATGGTCTAATGGTACACAAAAAATTAATGATAAAAAATGCATTCCAGTATTGAAGGGGCTGTAAAAATGTGTCCTGGTACTGAAGGGGCTGTAAAAATGTGTCCTGGTACTGAAGGGGTCAAAGTAATGAATCAAGAAATACTGTAAGATAATATACATTAGTACAAAGGTTACTGAAGAACATAAAAGGATAAATCGAGATCAAATTGTAGTTAGCAAAAAAATTAATGAAGAAAACCTAAAATTGCCTAAAAATTGGCTTAATAAAAATAGAATAAAGAAATAATAGAAGAGAATATATATTAGTACAAAGGTTACTGGAGAAGATAGAAGAATAAATAGGGATTAAAATGTAGTTGGCAAAAAAATAATGAAAACTAAAATTACCTACAAAAAGAACTTAGTAAAATAAATTAATACAGTAACAGAATAATTTAGAACTATGAAGGGTATTGAAGAGTATAAAAGGAGATCAAATTGTAGTTAGTAAAAAAATTAATGAAGAAAACTAAAATTGCCTACAAAAGACTTAATAAAAATTGAATAAAGAAATACTGAAAAAAAGATAGAATAATAAATAGGAATCAAAATGCAGTTGGCAAAAAATTAATGAAGAAAACTAAAATTGCTTACAAAATTACTTAGTAAAATAAATAAATAAATAATGAGAAAATGTATTAATGTGAACGGTATTGAAGAAGATAAAAGAATAAAAAGGAATTAAATTGAGTTAGCAAAAAATTAATAAAGAAAACTGAAATTATGTAAAAGACTTTGCAAAATATAGACTAAAGAAATACTGAAAGACACATTTATGAAGAAAAATGTAAATAAATCAAGGAATTGCATTATTGAGTGGAATTAAGAAAGGAATGATAGAAAATAAATAACAAAATGCAATAAAAAAAAAAAAAAAATAAATAGATTGAAAGTAAGTTTGACAATTATGAAAGAAAAAAAATCAAACAAAAAATAAATAAAGTCAAATAATTATCTAAACTTAATAAAAACAGACAAAATGGAAGAAAATGGGAAGAGGGACAACAGAAAACGGAAACCACAGAAAACAGGAAGAAAACGTACATGAACATCACATTAAGCACATCCAGCACTGTCTTCAAGCTTCCCTACATTAGTGAAGCCATGGTAAGCTTAAGCACCATTAATAAAGCTTAACCAACTCAGACGCTAATATGTACACCATCATCACCATTGTCACCATCATCATCATTTCCTTTATTTTATTTCTTCTTTTCATTTTAAGCTTTGTTACAACACACACACACACACCCCTACTACTACTACTACTACTACTTCCACCACCACCATCACCCTCGTTGCTGTAGTTGTAGTTGTTGTTGTTGTTATTTACACACAAATAAATAAAATCTTGTTCACTTCTTAAATTCATCTTTATTACACAGGATATACAAGTTACCAATATACTACTACTACTACTACCACCACCACCACTACTACTATTACTATTAATGTTTTTGTTCCTAATTCTATTGTTTTGAGTTTGGTTTGGTTCAAGGCCACAAATCAGCAGGGTTTTCAAGTGTGTTTCTCCAGTTAATAATGCAGAAATCTTGTTAACCTGTCACTAGAACCACAAAAACACCCTTGAAATCCATGTCACTTAATCTGCAGCAGGGGCTCTCAATCTGCGGTTCACTAAAGATATTTCTGGGTACATAATGGCTGCTGTAATCCTTTGTGGTTTGTGTCAGTCACTGAATTAACATGGTGTAAGATTTGCTGGGGTCAATATATGGCTGACCCAATGATATCCTTTGCAGTGCCATTGTATGTTGAGTCAGTGTCATGAGTCAGTGTTATGAGTCAGAGTCAGTCACTACATCAATATTCTGTGTGACGTCTTGTATCTCAGTGGATGACTAACAAGGAAAAGATTGAGTCTCTGATCTACAGTTATTGACAAGTGTGTTTTTCCAGTTAACATTGCACAAATCTTGTTAATCTGTCACTGGAACGACAAAAACATCCTTCAAAACCCAAATAACTTTCATAACAAGTTGCAAACACAAAAACACCCTTGAAAACTTCCATTACAACCACAAAAACACCCTTGAAAACCCAAATAACTTCAATAACTTCCATTACAGCCACAAAATACCCTTAAAACCTTGATAACTTCTATTACAGCCACAAAAACACTCTTGAAAACCCTTATCACTTCAATTACAGCCTTTTGAATGTAGATTTGCAAGAATATATGTTTGAAAATACAGTGTTGTGCTACGATTACCCCAACACAGCGTTCCTTGTTCTATGTACCTCCAACACAGTGTCTCTTTGCTCTACCCCAACACTATCTCTATGCTCTATGTAACCCCACAAGGCCAGACTACAACCCACAACAACATTCTTCCTTCATAACTTTATTTATTCACTGTTGGGACAAGATAAGAGTGACAGACAGTCTTCCTTTTACATTTGGATTCATAAGTGGAGGCGAGGCAGATTCACTTCCTTCACTGCTAAGACACATTAAATAAGACAACTTTCTGAGGTCCTTCCTTCACTGCTAAGCCACAAGTGATTAGATTTGATTTTTTTTTTCTCACTGCTAAAAAAATTAATAAATATAATGGATTTTTTCTTCTTCACTGCTATGCCACAGTGATATTACCCATTATTTTCACTGCTATGCCAAAATAATCAATTAAAACTGATATTAACCATTATTTTCACTGCTGTCAAAATAATTAATTAAAAAACAGTGATATTAATGATTTCTTTCACTGCTACGTCAAAATAATCAATTAAAACAGTGATATTACCCATTATTTTCACTGCTATTCAAAATAATGAATAAAAACAGTGAGATTAATCATTTTTTTCACTGCAATGTCAAAAATAATCAATCAAAAAACACCAATTGGCATTCTAACTCAACTTACCCCAAAGAGATCAACATTAATTAACGGCAATCAATATTTTTAAACACGGCGGTGAAAACAGTGAAAGCCTCGCCCCCATTTCTACAATATCTACATGTATAATACAGATTTTTTTCAGTGCTGGAACAGTCTACACCCATTAGTAACCATTATAGAGACACCAAACACCCCACACACACACACACACACACACACACACACACACACACAATAAATATAGTTACAAGTTTCCAAAGGCATTAATATTTCAAACCTCTGCCTTATAAAGCTTGTCTCGAGATCACTAACAGTTTAAAGCTGTCTTCTATACATAAAGCCAGTCTGTCAGTAAGTAAAGCTGTGATGTTGGTGATTAACTGTATGCCTCAATACATACAAATACATGAAACTTTATATATAGAGAAATGTTGTGTTTGTCTTCTATACATAAAGCAAAAATAAAGCTAGACAGTCAATAAAGCTGTGGTGTTGATAAATAAATAATTGAATGGCCCAACATACACTAATGCATCAAACTTTATAGAACGAGAGAAACTGCTTCGTAAAGTTTAATGTAAAGTTTGAGGATGAAAAAGAGGAGAGAGGAAATGTAAAGTCATGTTTTATCTAAGTCATGTTTTAGCTAAGACAAGTTTCAATTAAGACAAGTTTCAATTAAGACAAGTTTTTAGCTAAGACAAGTTTGAGTTAAGACAAGTTTCAACAATGACAAGTTTCAATTAAGTTTTAGCTAAGACAAGTTTTTAAGAGCAAAGAGGAAAAGATTTGAGAGAGAAAGGAAAAAAATTGAGTTTGGCTGAGACATGTAATATATTTCAAGCCTATAGAGACAGACAGCCACACTTAGGCAAACTAGACACACACACACACACACACACACACACACACACACACACACACACACACACACACACGTAAACTCTGGAACACTCAACAATGGGGCAAAAGTCACTAATAATCTTTGAGAGGCTTTACGATAAATATATAGTCTTGAACACACACACACACACACACACACACACACACACACACACACACACACACACACACACACACACATTTATACTCTGTCTCTTATTCAGTAAAACATTCTAATTTCTCTCTCTCTCTCTCTCTCTCTCTCTCTCTCTCTCACACACACACACACACACACACACACACACACACACACACACGGAGTAATCCTATTTTTCATCAACTCGTAAAAAAAAAAAAAAAAAAAAAAAAAAAAAAATTAATTACTGCAAACGTCACCAAAACACACACACCAATACACTGCTTCCAATCACCAATTATATATGTAAACAACTTCCTGACAGCAACAGCCTTCAAAAATTACTGGTATTAACTGGTGAAGCTTTCAAGTATACACCACCACTACCACCACCACCACCACTGCCGCCATCACCAGTAGATAAATGTATACAGGTGTCTCTCTATGGTGACTCTTTAGCAATGGTCAAATATGGACAGTTATATAGTCCTTGAAGAATTAGTGTTAGTATTATTTTTTAGTGTGTGTGTGTGTGTGTGTGTGTTTGGTGACAAGATTCCAGGGTTAGTTTGCGCTGCACATGGCAAGGCGTGTGTTAAGATGCAATTACTCCATGCGACACACACACACACACACAATTTTCTCACTCTCTTATTCAGCAACACACACATAACTCACTCACACTCTCTCTCTTTCTTTCTCTCTCAAACACACACACACATATTTCTCAGCCTCTCAATAAGATACCATTAGCCAACCACACCCATTCACACACACACACACACACACAAAAACAGCCCCCACAATGCAAGGTCAGCCACAGTGAAGCCGTAAGCCCTCACCAACCCTCACCAAGCATCACCAAACAGTCTACTTAACATACAGAACACGCATAGTATTGGTGAAGCCAGCGCCCTTCTGCCACCCGGTCACCACCACCACTGGGTCACCGGACTTGACAAATCCTCGCTGTTTTCCGAAGGCGACCGCGTAGTCCACTCTGGCATTCACATCGTCCATCCAGTCCTCCACACGCTCAGCTGTGGAGAAAGGGACGGTTAGGTGGTGGTGGTGGTGATTGTGGTGGGTGTTTTTTGGGTAATTTTCTTTTTTTGGGGAATTTTTGTGAGTTTGGGGGTAATTTTCTTGTGTTTTTTTAGTACTTCGTGTTTTTTCTTGTTTTTCTTATAATTTTCTTGTATTGTGGTGGTGGTGGTGGTGATAGGTGTTTTGGGGTCATTTTCTTGTGTTTTTGTGAATTTTTTGTGTATTTCTTGTCTTTTGTTGTTTTTTGTAGTAGTAGTAGTAGTAGTAGTAGTAGTAGTAGTAGTAGTAGTAGTAGTAGTAGTAATAATCAATACAAACAGTCAATCAAAAATCGCCTTGCCAATGTAGTCATTAAGCTTTCTATTAATAAAACACTATTGACACATTAAGCTGGCTACAGTACACAGGTATAATGGTCAAGCCACCTACATTAGCCTATTAGCCAGCCAATCCTCACTTAATAGTTAGCACACTGAAGCTTAATAGTAATAAAGCTTAGAATGTACTTAATTTAATGGTTATCTCATGTTAAGCTTAAAAGTTATACATAAAGCTTAAACTGCACTCAAACGTAATGGCTATGTGACTTCTTAAGCTTACACCACTCAACTTAATGGTTATCTCACTTGTTAAGCTTATAAGTTATAAATAAAGCTTAAACTGCACTCAGTCAACTTAATGGCTATGTGACTAGTTAAAGCTTAGTTATAAAGCTTACACCACTCAAACTTAATGGTTAGGTCACTTTGGCTAAATAATAGACAAGCTTAAACTCGCTAATAACTTAAATAGAAATACAATAAGTCTTAATGGTTAGTTAGGCAAATGGAGATGAAGTTAATGGTCAGGTCACCCCTTAGGCTAACTTGCTATACAGAAACTTGGACTAATGACAATGGAGGTGTTAATGGTCAGGTCACCCCTTAGGCTAACTTGCTATACAGAAACAAACTAATGACAATGGAGGTGAAGTTAATGGTCAGGTCACCCCTTGAGCTAACTTGCTACACAGAAACTTGTTAAAATTATTCTCTTTCCTAGTCAAAAAAAAAAAAAAAAATAAATAAATAAAATATAAATAAATAGTTATTTCATTCGCCCATCAAGTAAAAATAGATCAATAAATAAATAAAAAACAAATTAAAAAGTTAATAAATCGTTCACCTGTTGAGTCAAACAGCAACAAAAAATTAATATCGATACAAAATGAGACAATCAAAACACCTCACACACACACACACACACACACACACACACACACACACAACGAGGAGAGATTAAGAAGACTGAATTTACCCATGCTAGAAGAGAGAGAGGAGAGATATGATCATGTATAAAACGGTAAATGAAATGGATATCCTAGACAGAGATGAGATTAAGACTGGATTTACCTATGCAAGAAAGAAGAGAGAGAGAGATATGATAATGTATAAAATAAGTGGAATGGATATCTTAGACAGAGAAGATTTGATAAGGATGTCTCCCAGCAATCAACTGAGAGGACACACTAAGAGAATAATACAACTAGATAAATATACACACAGTTGTTAGTACAAAAGCCACAAGTGTTGGAATATGAACACTTTTTAACCTCTTCAGTGCTGGGACACATTTTTTACCTTGAGTTTTGTGTACCATTAGACCATTTTATTGACATCAGCAAGGGTCTATGGAGGGCAGAAGATTAATGGCCACAGTCTTCACTATTTTAATTCTTTCAGTGCTGGGATGCATTTTTACCTGAGTTTTGTGTTATTGACATTCACAAGGGTCTATGGAGGGCAGAAGATTAATGGCCACAGTCTTCACTATTTTAATCCCCCACATGAGTTTGTGAAGCTGTATAAAGTCACCAAATAGTCACCAGAATGAACATGGAGAGATGTCATGCTACTGAAGGGGTAAAGAGCCCAGTACATGCCCAGGCACAGCAGGGAACATTGCCAAACTACCACATATAAAGAAAAAGCTTAAAAAAACAGACTTACATTATAAAAAAAAGGCCTGAAAAACACTGCCTATCAGAAAAAGCTTAAAAAAAAAAACCAGTCTAACATTGTAAAGGTATAAAAATGCAGCCAAACATTCCCTAAACATAAAAAAACGGAAAATAAAACATGGTAATATAACAAAACATCACAAAAAACACTGCCAAACATTCCCTAACATAACAAAAGCAAGCTACAACATACAAGCTTTTTTTTTCTCTCTCTCTCTCTGCCAGCCATTATAAGCATGGGTGGGGCCAGCCAGGAAGGGTACAGAGCAGGGAACACTGACTTAACATCTCTCAACATCACATAAAGAACAAAAAAATGGATTAACATTTGAAAAAACGCCTCAAAAACACTGCTGAACATTCTCTAACAAAAAAAAAAATGAAAAGAATAACGTTAATATTACAAAATACCACAAAAAACAATGCTCAACATTCCTTAATATGACAAAAGCAAGCTGAACATACAAACTAACTCTCTTTCTCTGTGTCTATCTATAAAATTTTTCCCTTTTTTTCAATTCATTTTGTTTTCTCTCTCTCTCTCTCTCTCTGCCAGGTATTACAAGCAAGGGGGAGCCAGAGAACACAGCCGAACTAACACTACCATAACAAAAAACCACAAAAAAACCAGATTTAACTACAAAACGGCCCAGAAAACACTGCCGAACATACCCCAACATAAAAATATACAATAAATAAATAAATATACAAATGAATACACAAATTGTAAAGCACGTACCGTCGTTCTCGCCGTCTGTCATGCACCGCCGATGTGACGCATGCAAAGAACACACACCAAGTCAAGTTAGGGCATACATTTCTACTATGGGGTCAGTGGCGGTGGACGGGAATATTATTTTGTCGCCACCGAGGGAAGTGATGTGATTTTTTTGTTTTGTTTTGTTTTGTTTTAGTGTTTGGTTGTGTGCAGTGTTTGTTTCTTGGTGTACACAATTATTTTTATTTCTATTTTTCTTGCTTTGTTGATTGGAAAGAATTTGTTTGCATTTTTTTGGTGTAAATTAAGTTTTTTTTATTTACTTTTTCTTGTTTTGTCGAGTGTAAAGTCTGTTTTGCTTTCTTTTTTTGGTGTAAACAACTATTTTTTGGAGTTTTTTCTTGTTTTGTTAATCGTAAAGACGTTTTTTTGCATTTTTTGGACGAAACGGCAATTATTTTATTTTTCTTCTTTTGTTGATTGTAAAGAATTATATTTGCTTTTTATTTGGTGTAAACAATTTTTTAGTTTTTTCTTGTTTTGTTAATCATACGCTTTTTTTTTTTGCATTTTTTGGCGTAAACAACAATTACTTTTTTATTTTTCTTCTTTTGTTGATTGTAAAAACTTAATTGCATTTTTTTTGGTTGCAAACGACAATTTTTTTTTTTTTCCTATTTTGCTAATTGTAAAGCGTTTCAAATATTTTTTTTTTGTGTAAACGATAAATTTTTTTTTGTTTTTTCTCGTTATGTTGATAAACGACAAATTTTTTTTCTTTTGTTAATAAACGACAATTTTTTTTCTTGTCTTGTTACTTGTAAAGACTTTTTTGGTGTAAACAACAATCATTTTTTATTTTTCTTCTTTTGTTGATCATAAAGAATTTTGTTTGCATTTTCTTGGAGTAAACTTTTTTTTTCTATTTTGTTGAGTGTAAAGTGTTTAGAATTATTTTTGGGTGTAAACAATTTTTTTTCTCATTTTGTTAATCGTAAAGACATTTTTGCACTTTTTTTTTGTGTAATCGACAATCTTTATTTTCTTTCCCTATTTTGTGTAGTGCAGTCTGTTTGTTTTTTTGTTTTTTATCAAAGTTTATGCATATTTTGATGTAAACAACTTTATTTTTCTCTTTATTGATCGGAAAGTCTGTTTTTTGCAATTTATTTAATGTAAACAATGAAATTTCAAACTTATTTCCTTTCGCTGAACGTAAAAATCCTTCCTGCATCTTTTATACGGAAGAGAAACAATAAACAACAAAAACAACATTTAGCACCTTTTCAACAAGCCAATCACCTGCCAATCCTTCACAACGACCCCAGTGATTAGTAAACAAGGCAAACAAGGTCAACACAAACTTACAATGCCGTTAGGAGCCAATCAAAACACCACACCAATCTGTAACTCAACTGCCAATCACCCTAATGCCAATAATTCACTAGTAATTAGACTTACGTTAGGATAGGTAAGGTTAGGTTAGGTTAGGTAAGGTAAGGTAAGGTTAGGTTAGGTTAGGTTAGGTAAGGTAAGGTTAAATCCAGTTATATCCAAGTAAGGTAATGTTATGTTGTGTTTCTGTTAGTGTTATGTCCCAATCAGTGCCAATTAGTAAAGTATTAGTGCCCCGCTGCCAACCCTCAATACCACCCCTCCACCCTGGACCTGCTTGACTGGGTGTGGCACTGTGGCACTCTCTACTACACACAACACCATGCACCGCCATCCTACACACACACACACACTTGAAACATAAGTAATATTTTAAAATGGGTTTACTTTGATCCATAGAAAAAAATAAATAAATAAAGGGAATTTGAATGAAGTCTATAAATTGTGATTAAAATAGATCTGCTCGCTCGCTCGCTCTCTCTCTCTCTCTCTCTCTTTCTCAGGAACACAGCAGAAATAAGTAAACAAACAAACAAACGAGAGCTGGCCGGCAGACTGAGTTAATTAAAAAACGCACACGAACACACACACACACACGCACATAGACGAACATACCCTTCTGTGGCACTGCTTAGCCAGCGCGCACATGTGTAAGTTTAGAGGAAGGGGGGAGGGAAAAAACGCACATCAGAGTCATGGCAAATACGACGTACACACACACACGCGCACATACAAACGCGCGGTGTGTGTACGTAAATACTCAACATTTTTTACATTTATTTGGCGTAAATTGATGAAAAATATTGTCGTTTTTTGAGTTTCGGTTTTTGTCAATATAATTTTAACCTAATGTAATAATAATAACAGTAATAATAGTAATAATCTGATTCTTTCACCTTAACTTATATTTAACCTAACCTAATGTAATAATAATAATAATAATAGTAATAATCTCAATTTTTCACCTTCCTTATCTTAGCAATATATAACCTAACCTAACCTAGTGTAATAATAAACAATAATAATAGTAATAATCTTATTTTTTTTCACCCTTAGCAATATGTAACCTAACCTAATGTAATAATAATAACAATAATAACAGTAATAATCTTATTCTAAACCTCATTTTTCTTAGCAATACTTAACCTAACCTCACCTCACCTATAATAATAATAATAATAATAATAATAATAATAATAATAATAATAATAATAATAACAACAACAACAACAGTAATATCAGATAGAAAAAATACCCACACACACACACACACACACACACAATGAACAGTGAACAGGGATATACACTCAAATACACATACACAAATAGACAATGCCAAATATACATACATACATATAGACATACAGACAGCATATACATTTAATACAACACACATAGGCCTAACCCCCTCCCCCCCTTCTCCCCATCCATCCCTCCCTCACTGTGCCAAATAAAAGAAAATGGTGAAAATAAATGGAGAGAGAGAGAGAGAGAGAGAGAGAGAGAGAGAGAGAGAGAGAGAGAGAGAGAGAGAGAGAGAGATAAAAAGCAACGAACAGGAACAAGAAATAAATAGAGTAAAAACAAGCAAACATCACAACAAACAAACAAACAAATGCACAATTAGAAAAAAAATAATTAAAATAAATAAATAAATAAATAAATAAATGAAAAAAAAATCTAAATAGAAAATAAACAAAAATATTGACATACCACCACCACCACCACCACCACCACCACCCCCCCAAACACACTCAAACACCACAAAACACCACAAAAAGACTGCAATACTCCCTGAAACACACCACAACACCACCACCACCACCACAACACCACACTCACCTGTATAATGAATAAATAAATAAAACACACACACACACACACACACAACACCCAGCCACCACCACATAGACACCCCCAACACCACACACACCACCACAAACATACACTTGCATAATAAAAATAGAGAAAACACACACACACACACACACACACACACACACACACACACACACACACACACACACACACAACACACACACACACAAACCTTAAAAAAAAAATAAATAAATAAATAAAAAAAAAAAAAAAAAAAATATCATACACACACACCACAACACCACACCACCACCACAACACCACACAACACCCCCTCACCTGTATAATGAATAGGGATGATACCACGGTGAAGGTGGGCCTGTCGAGCCACCTGGGGGAACCTGGTGACAGCCATGATGGGGCAGCGAGGCCGGTACTTGGACACCAGGTGGGCAGAGCGGCCAGTGGTGGTGATGACGATGATTGCCGACGCCATGGCCTTGAATGAAGCTTCCACAGAGGCGATGGCGGTGGTGTGGGTGGAGTCCGTCGGCATTGGGACCTATAGGGGTTGGTTAGGTTAGGTTAGGAGGAGGAGAGAGAGAGGAGAGAGAGAGAGAGAGAGAGAGAGAGAGAGAGAGAGAGAGAGAGAGAGAGAGAGAGAGAGAGAGAGAGAGAGAGAGAGAGAGAGAGAGAGAGATATCCACGAGGAAATTTAATAATGAAAAGAAGACTGCCAGATTAGCTTTAAGACAAACAGACAGACAG
Source organism: Portunus trituberculatus (assembly GCF_017591435.1). Classification (NCBI taxonomy): domain Eukaryota; kingdom Metazoa; phylum Arthropoda; class Malacostraca; order Decapoda; family Portunidae; genus Portunus; species Portunus trituberculatus. The sequence goes on along the minus strand of NC_059255.1, from coordinate 4,229,727 downwards.
ACACACAGACTTACAGACAGACAGACACACACACACACACACACACACACACACACACACACACACACACACACACACACACACACACCAACACCAAGTCCCTCACAACCCCCCCAAACACACACTAACCTGTGACAACTCGACAAAGAGCTGCTTGTGCCAGAGAGCAGCCTCCGCCTCCCTAGCAATATTGGCCATGGTCCGCACACACACCAATGGATAATCTCCCTTGGCGGTCTCCCCGGACAGCATCACACAGTCAGCGCCGTCCATGATAGCATTGCCCACGTCAGACACCTCAGCACGTGTTGGCCGGGGTTTCTTTACCATGGATTCCAGCATTTGTGTGGCACAGATCACTGGCTTTCCAACCTTCAGGAGACAGAGAAAATGTTAATTAAATGAGAGAGAGACAGAGAGAGAGAGAAATAATGATAGCTTAGCATGTGTTGGTCTGTTTCTTCACCCAAGACTCCAGCATTTGTGTGGCGCTGGCTTTCCAACCTTCAAGAGAGAATCAGGAGACAGAGAAAATGTTAATAAATGAGAGACAGAGAAATAATAACAAGTGGAGGGAGAGAGACAAATATAGTGAAGAGACAAGAGATATATAATGGAGAGAGAAGACAGATTTAATGGAGAGAGAAAGACAGACAGAGAAAAGACAGAAAATAATGGACACAGAAAAATATCAATAAGTGGAGAGAGAGAGAGAGAGAGAGAGAGAGAGAGAGAGAGAGAGAGAGAGAGAGAGAGAGAGAGAGAGAGAAATGGTGCACCTTTCACTATGCAATTACAGGATCAGGTGAGACACACAGAGATAATAAAGAGATAGATAGACAGACAAATAGATAAAATGAGATATACAAAGCAGATTAAACTTCTCCCATCTTTCCCTCACACTCTCACTCTCACTCTCTCTCCCTCTCCCTGTGTTTGTCTCACCTTGTTGCACCTGGCCAGCATCTGCTTCTGTGCGATAAAGACCTTCTCGGCAGGAATCTCAATACCCAGGTCACCTCTTGCAATCATAATGCCATCGCTCTCGTCAATGATGGAGTCAATGTTCTTGCAGCCCTGGTGGTTCTCAATCTTGCTGATGATCTTAATGTTCTTCCCCTCCTCTCCTGTTAGATAGATAGATAGATAGATACGTTACTTACCAGGTTACAAACTATTCCTGCCTCACACATTGGTTGGTGATGCTCTAAAGTGACTAAGATATTTTAGACACAAGTAACAGTTCCTCAGAAATTTTCTAAGGTTGTATAGATGGATAGACACACAGTTTGAGGTGAGGTATACAGTTTAACAAGTGTGTTTGGTAATGTATGGGTGTGTTCTTAAGGTGTTTATAAAGTGTGGATGAGTTTAAGTGTGTGTGTGTGTGTGTGCTCTCTCACCACGACTGTTTTCCCAGGCCACAGAGATGACTGGCGGGGTTTTCAAGAGTGTTTCTCCAGTTAATTATGCAGAAATCTTGTCACTTTGCCTCTAAAACCTTAAAATCACCCTTAAAAACTTGTGTCAATTTAAGTAAAGCCTCTTCAAATAGCGAAGGGGAGGCACAGAACTGTTTGAGGATGCGAACCTTAGACAGACACAAACAGAAACATATGGAGACACTCACCCAGCACCTGTCTGAACTCCCTGACCCCCTCAATGCCCTATCTAACCTAACTAGACAGATGCAAACATATTTCTAAATAATAAGTTATAGAGAAAGACACATAGACACATACACACACACACACACACACACACACACACACACACACAGAGACACTCACTCAGCACCTATTGTACATCCCAGTGATCTAACCTAACCTAACCTAACCTAACCTAACCCAACCCAACCTAACCTAACCCAACCCAACCCAACCTAACCCAACCCGACCTGACCTAACTTAACTCAACCCAATTTAACTAAACACAGACAAACATTCCTACATTAAGTATGGAGACAAACAGACAGACAGACAGAGAGACAGACACACATACATACATACAGACAGAGAGACAGACATACAGACAGACACTTACCCAGCACTTGTCTGATCTCCTTGACCCCGGCAGCGTCCCTGATGAAGGAGGCAAAGACCATGTCAACTCCCATCTTGACGCCCAGCAGCAGGTCGCCACGGTCCTTCTCTGACACAGCGGGCAGATCAACTGGCACTCCTGGCAGGTTCACGCCCTTCTTGCTCCCCAACATGCCGCCATTCTCTACCTCACACACTATGTAGTTAGATCCTGTTAAGAAGAGAGTTAGATCCTGTTAAGAAGAGAGTTAGAACCTGTTAAAAGAGAGAGTTGTGGATTTTTTAGGGTTTATCAAGGTTTAGGGTTACTCAATCTCTCTCTCTCTAGTTAGACCCTGTTAAGAAGAGAGAGAGAATTGTGGATTTTTTAAAGAAAGATAGGATATTTTAGGATGTTTTTAAAGAGTTACGGGAAAGAACACACACACACACACACTCACCAATCTCCTTAGCAACGAGCGAGATCAGTCCGTCATCCACAAAAATCCTGTTTCCGACCTTCACGACCTTAGTAATGTTGATGTAGTCCAGATACACAACCTCTGCTGAACACTTCTCATAAACCTCCTTGTCTGTGGTGAGCTTGACCTGATTACCGACCTTTAGCTCCACCTCAGCCGATGCACCCTGCCAAGAAAGGTCATAAAGGTCAGGTAAGGTCAGGAAAAGGTTGGGTAAGGTTAAGTAAAGGTCAGGTTAAGGTCAAAAGGTCAAGGGAGTGATTGTATAGTATTGGTGGTTTTAAGGTCAAATTTAGGTGGTATTCTCAATTTTCAAGGGTGATTTTGAGTCAGGTAAGGTCAAAAGATGTGCAATTATTCTTTTTTCTTTCTAGTAAGGTAAACACACACACACACACACACACACACACACACACACACACACACACACACACACACACACACACACACACATTTTTTTCCAGCAAACCAGACACACACTTGTCTATTTTATCCTACACACACACACACACACACACACACACACACACACACACACACACACACACACCCCTTCCAGCAGTCCAGTCCTGATTTCGGGTCCTTTGGTGTCGAGAGCGATGGCCACAGGATGAGAATGCCCGATCTTCTTTGAGTAATTTTCCGCGGCCTTCCTCACGTTCTCTATCGTCTCTGAGTGGTATTCGTGCGTGCCGTGGGAGAAATTCATGCGCGCTATGTTCATTCCAGCTTCCATCATCTGCTCCAGCATCTCCACGGACCGGGACACTGGGCCTGAGGGATTGTGGGTAGAAAGAGAGTAGGTTAGGTTAGGTTAGGTATGTTCAATGTATTTTTTGTGTTTTGTTGGTAAAAATTGTAGTTATCTGGTGATTTAAAGGGACTGGGAGAGGGAGAGAGAGAGAGAGAGAGAGAGAGAGAGAGAGAGAGAGAGAGAGAGAGAGAGAGAGAGAGAGTAAAAGTAGGTAAGAGAAGGTTTAAATGTGTTAACAAGGAATTATGGGTGAAAATCAAGGTTCTTTGCTTGTATAGACACTCAATGGTACATCCAGACACCAATGGTACACACACACACACACACACACACACACACACAAATAAAAAAAAAAAAAAAAAAAAAAAAAAAAAAAAACAGGTACTGACCAATGGTACACACACTCACTAATGGTACAGAGAAACACACACACACACAGGTACACTCACCAATGGTACACACACACTCACTAATGGTATAAACACACACACAGGTACACTCACCAATGGTACACACACACTCACTAATGGTACAGAAACACACACACACAGGTACACTCACCAATGGTACACACACTCACTAATGGTACAAACACACACACACAGGTACTGACCAATGGTACACACACTCACTAATGGTACAGAGAAACACACACACACACAGGTACACTCACCAATGGTACACACACACTCACTAATGGTACAGAGAAACACACACACACAGGTACACTCACCAATGGTACACACACTCACTAATGATACAAACACACACACACAGGTACTGACCAATGGTACACACACTCACTAATGGTACAGAGAAACACACACACACACAGGTACACTCACCAATGGTACACACACTCACTAATGGTACAGAGAAACACACACACAGGTACACTCACCAATGGTACACACACACTCACTAATGGTACAGAGAAACACACACACACAGGTACACTCACCAATGGTACACACACTCACTAATGGTACAGAGAAACACACACACAGGTACACTCACCAATGGTACACACACTCACTAATGGTACAGAGAAACACACACACACAGGTACACTCACCAATGGTACACACACACTCACTAATGGTACAGAGAAAAACACACACACAGGTACTGACCAATGGTACACACACTCACTAATGGTACAGAGAAACACACACATACAGGTACATTCACCAATGGTAAACACACTCACTAATGGTACAGAG